>NW_026527529.1:0-30758 GCF_022682495.2 Desmodus rotundus
TCTGGGGCCAGGCTGCGGGTCACTGGGCTAAGTGGCTGGAAGCGCGCAGACCCCTCCGTCCCGACCTCCCAACTGCGAAGGACAGGGGGGAGGCCCCCAGGAGATGGCTTTGGTCAGAGCCGCGGCTGGCGGGTTTCGGGCCAAGACGCCGGACCCGGCAGGCTCAGGCCAGGCAGCCCCACCAGAAGCCTCCCTCGGGGCAACGGGCCCCACCCTGGACATATCAGGCCTGCTGCACAGGGTCCTTGTGGTCATGTCCGTGGAACTGGAAGCTCTCCCCGCCACCCAGGGGTCCGTTCCTTTTCCCGTGGACCACACTTGCCAGCCCGTCTCCCACCCCGCCAGAGGCAGAGTGCCAGGGAAGAACTAGGGACCTGGGGCCGGGAAGAGGGTCGGGCCACGGTTCCGGGCCAGGTGGGTCGGGCCCGGGCGGGCGGGACCCACGCCCAGGGACCGGGTCTCCCTGGGGGTCTCGGGCCTGAGACCTGCCTGGGGGGGCTAAGAGTCTCTCTTGGCTCAAACGGCCCCACCCTGCCCCGAGGCGGCAAACTTGCACCCAGACGCTTCTACTCTCTAAAGTCTGGGCTGAACTTTGCGAGAAGGGACTGTGTGCGCTGCGACCTGGGTCCCACAGAGCTCGAACCCCCCCTCCCCGTGAAGGGATCCGCGGCCTGTGGTCCTTGGTGTCCGCAAAAGGCATTCACCTGCGGAGAACCTGGGCCCAGGCGAGAGGGACCAGGCCCCACGGCAGGAGCCTGGGGAGGCCACTGGAGCCACGGGGGCCAGGGCTGGGCATTTTCCCGGGTGCTCTCTCGGGTCCCAGGCGCCCTCTCTCGCCCGGGGAGTGCCCACGCCGTCCCCTGACCCCCGCAGGACGCCTGCATCCCGCCGTAAGCGGCCCACCTCGTCCATGGAGCTGGGACACATGGGGCCGGGGTGCGAGCAACTGGCCTACGTGGCGGCAAACCCGCAGACCCCTCCGTCCCGTCCTCCCCACTGTGAAGATCCCCCTGTTCTTCCATCCGTAAGGGGGTCTCCCCTTACGGATGGAAGAACAGGGGGGAGGCCCCCAGGAGATGGCTTTTGTCTCAGAGACGCCTAGCTGGTTTGGGGCCGAGATGCAGGACCTACAGGCTCAGGGCAGGCAGCCCCACCAGAAGCCTCCCTCAGGGCAACGTGCCCCACCCTGGACATATGAGGCCAGGTTCACAGGGTCCCTGGGGTCGTGTCCGTGGAACTGGAAGCTCTCCCTGCCACCCAGAGGACCGCACTATTTCCCGTGGACCGCACCTCCCGGCACGTCTCCCACCCCCGCAGAGGCAGAGTGCCAGGGAAGAACTAGGGACCTGGGGCCCAGACGGGGTGCTGGCCACGGTTCTGCGCCAGGGGGAGCGGGTCCCAGCGGGCGTGACCCACGTCCACGGACGGGTTCTCCCCCGGAGACTCAGGCCTGCGCCCCGCCTGGGCTGCTAAGAGTCTTGCTTTGGCTCAAACTGCCCCACCCTGCCCCGAGGTGGCAAACTTGGACCCAGCGACTTCACTCTCTAAAATCTGGCCTAAACTGCTCGAGAAGGGACTGTGACCGCTGAGACCTCGATCCCCCAGAGCTCGAACCCCCCTCCCCGTGAAGGCATCCGCGGCCTCCGGGCCTTGGTGTCCGCAAAAGGCATTCACCTGCAGTGAACTCGGGCCCAGGTGAGCAGGACCAGGCCACAGGGCTGGAGCCTGGGGAAGCCTCTGGAGCCAAGGGGGCCCGGGCTTGGGATTTTCCCGGGGGCTCTCTCGGGGCCCAGGTGCCCTCTCTCGCCCGGGGAGTGCCCACGCCATCCCTTGACCCCCGCACGACACCTGCATCCTGAGATAAGCGGCCCTCTGCCTCCACGGGGCTTGGACACACGGGGCCGATGTGCGAGCAACTGGCCTACGTGGCGGCAAACCCGCAGACCCCTCCGTCCAGTCACCATCACTGCGAAGATCCCCCTGTTCTTCCATCCGTAAAGGGGTCCCCCTTTACGGATGGAAGAACAGGGGGGAGGCCCCCAGGAGATGGCTTTTGTCCGAGCCGCGGCTGGGTGGTTTCGGGCCAAGAGGCGGGGCCGCGCAGGTGCAAGCAGGCCCCACCCCAAGAGCATCCCTCCGGGCAACGTGCCCCCCCCCCCCCCGCCCCTTGAGATATCAGGCCAGGTTCACAGGGTCCCTGGGCTGGTGTCAGAGTTAACGGAAGCCCTCCCTGCCACCCAGAGGACCGCGCGTTTTCCCGTGGACCACACTTCCCAGCAGCTCTCCCACCCCCGTAGACGCAGAGTGCCAGGGAAGAACTAGGGACCTGGTGCCTGGAAGAGGGGCCGGCCACGGTTCCGCGCCAGGTGGAGCGGTTCCGGGCGGGCGGGCGGGACCCTCGTCCAAGGACCGGTTCTCCATTGGGGAGTCTGGCCTGTGCCCGGCCTGGGAGGCTAAGAGCCTTGCTTCGCCTGCAACGCCCCCACCCTGCCACAAGGCGGCAGACTTGGACCCAGCCGCTTCAACCCTCCAGTCTCTGCTGAACCACCCAAAAATGGAGTGTGACCGCTGCGACCTCAGTCCCCCAGAGCTCGAACCCCCACCTCTGTGAGGGAATCGGCCACCTCCTGTCCTTGGCGTCCGCAAAAGGCATTCACCTGCGGTGAACCTGGGCCTCGGGCGAGCACGGCCAGGCCCCATGGTAGGAGCCCGGGGAGGCAATGGCAGCCTCTGCGGCCAGGCCTCGGGCTCTCCCCGGGGCTCTCTCGGGGCTCGGGTACACTCTCTCGCCTAGAGAGTGCCCACGCCGTCCCTTGAGCCCCGCGAGACACCTGCTTCCCGTGATAAGAGGCCCCCTGCCTCCGTGGAGCTTGGAACTCTGGGGCCAGGCTGCGGGTCACTGGGCTAAGTGGCTGGAAGCGCGCAGACCCCTCCGTCCCGACCTCCCAACTGCGAAGGACAGGGGGGAGGCCCCCAGGAGATGGCTTTGGTCAGAGCCGCGGCTGGCGGGTTTCGGGCCAAGACGCCGGACCCGGCAGGCTCAGGCCAGGCAGCCCCACCAGAAGCCTCCCTCGGGGCAACGGGCCCCACCCTGGACATATCAGGCCTGCTGCACAGGGTCCTTGTGGTCATGTCCGTGGAACTGGAAGCTCTCCCCGCCACCCAGGGGTCCGTTCCTTTTCCCGTGGACCACACTTGCCAGCCCGTCTCCCACCCCGCCAGAGGCAGAGTGCCAGGGAAGAACTAGGGACCTGGGGCCGGGAAGAGGGTCGGGCCACGGTTCCGGGCCAGGTGGGTCGGGCCCGGGCGGGCGGGACCCACGCCCAGGGACCGGGTCTCCCTGGGGGTCTCGGGCCTGAGACCTGCCTGGGGGGGCTAAGAGTCTCTCTTGGCTCAAACGGCCCCACCCTGCCCCGAGGCGGCAAACTTGCACCCAGACGCTTCTACTCTCTAAAGTCTGGGCTGAACTTTGCGAGAAGGGACTGTGTGCGCTGCGACCTGGGTCCCACAGAGCTCGAACCCCCCCTCCCCGTGAAGGGATCCGCGGCCTGTGGTCCTTGGTGTCCGCAAAAGGCATTCACCTGCGGAGAACCTGGGCCCAGGCGAGAGGGACCAGGCCCCACGGCAGGAGCCTGGGGAGGCCACTGGAGCCACGGGGGCCAGGGCTGGGCATTTTCCCGGGTGCTCTCTCGGGTCCCAGGCGCCCTCTCTCGCCCGGGGAGTGCCCACGCCGTCCCCTGACCCCCGCAGGACGCCTGCATCCCGCCGTAAGCGGCCCACCTCGTCCATGGAGCTGGGACACATGGGGCCGGGGTGCGAGCAACTGGCCTACGTGGCGGCAAACCCGCAGACCCCTCCGTCCCGTCCTCCCCACTGTGAAGATCCCCCTGTTCTTCCATCCGTAAGGGGGTCTCCCCTTACGGATGGAAGAACAGGGGGGAGGCCCCCAGGAGATGGCTTTTGTCTCAGAGACGCCTAGCTGGTTTGGGGCCGAGATGCAGGACCTACAGGCTCAGGGCAGGCAGCCCCACCAGAAGCCTCCCTCAGGGCAACGTGCCCCACCCTGGACATATGAGGCCAGGTTCACAGGGTCCCTGGGGTCGTGTCCGTGGAACTGGAAGCTCTCCCTGCCACCCAGAGGACCGCACTATTTCCCGTGGACCGCACCTCCCGGCACGTCTCCCACCCCCGCAGAGGCAGAGTGCCAGGGAAGAACTAGGGACCTGGGGCCCAGACGGGGTGCTGGCCACGGTTCTGCGCCAGGGGGAGCGGGTCCCAGCGGGCGTGACCCACGTCCACGGACGGGTTCTCCCCCGGAGACTCAGGCCTGCGCCCCGCCTGGGCTGCTAAGAGTCTTGCTTTGGCTCAAACTGCCCCACCCTGCCCCGAGGTGGCAAACTTGGACCCAGCGACTTCACTCTCTAAAATCTGGCCTAAACTGCTCGAGAAGGGACTGTGACCGCTGAGACCTCGATCCCCCAGAGCTCGAACCCCCCTCCCCGTGAAGGCATCCGCGGCCTCCGGGCCTTGGTGTCCGCAAAAGGCATTCACCTGCAGTGAACTCGGGCCCAGGTGAGCAGGACCAGGCCACAGGGCTGGAGCCTGGGGAAGCCTCTGGAGCCAAGGGGGCCCGGGCTTGGGATTTTCCCGGGGGCTCTCTCGGGGCCCAGGTGCCCTCTCTCGCCCGGGGAGTGCCCACGCCATCCCTTGACCCCCGCACGACACCTGCATCCTGAGATAAGCGGCCCTCTGCCTCCACGGGGCTTGGACACACGGGGCCGATGTGCGAGCAACTGGCCTACGTGGCGGCAAACCCGCAGACCCCTCCGTCCAGTCACCATCACTGCGAAGATCCCCCTGTTCTTCCATCCGTAAAGGGGTCCCCCTTTACGGATGGAAGAACAGGGGGGAGGCCCCCAGGAGATGGCTTTTGTCCGAGCCGCGGCTGGGTGGTTTCGGGCCAAGAGGCGGGGCCGCGCAGGTGCAAGCAGGCCCCACCCCAAGAGCATCCCTCCGGGCAACGTGCCCCCCCCCCCCCGCCCCTTGAGATATCAGGCCAGGTTCACAGGGTCCCTGGGCTGGTGTCAGAGTTAACGGAAGCCCTCCCTGCCACCCAGAGGACCGCGCGTTTTCCCGTGGACCACACTTCCCAGCAGCTCTCCCACCCCCGTAGACGCAGAGTGCCAGGGAAGAACTAGGGACCTGGTGCCTGGAAGAGGGGCCGGCCACGGTTCCGCGCCAGGTGGAGCGGTTCCGGGCGGGCGGGCGGGACCCTCGTCCAAGGACCGGTTCTCCATTGGGGAGTCTGGCCTGTGCCCGGCCTGGGAGGCTAAGAGCCTTGCTTCGCCTGCAACGCCCCCACCCTGCCACAAGGCGGCAGACTTGGACCCAGCCGCTTCAACCCTCCAGTCTCTGCTGAACCACCCAAAAATGGAGTGTGACCGCTGCGACCTCAGTCCCCCAGAGCTCGAACCCCCACCTCTGTGAGGGAATCGGCCACCTCCTGTCCTTGGCGTCCGCAAAAGGCATTCACCTGCGGTGAACCTGGGCCTCGGGCGAGCACGGCCAGGCCCCATGGTAGGAGCCCGGGGAGGCAATGGCAGCCTCTGCGGCCAGGCCTCGGGCTCTCCCCGGGGCTCTCTCGGGGCTCGGGTACACTCTCTCGCCTAGAGAGTGCCCACGCCGTCCCTTGAGCCCCGCGAGACACCTGCTTCCCGTGATAAGAGGCCCCCTGCCTCCGTGGAGCTTGGAACTCTGGGGCCAGGCTGCGGGTCACTGGGCTAAGTGGCTGGAAGCGCGCAGACCCCTCCGTCCCGACCTCCCAACTGCGAAGGACAGGGGGGAGGCCCCCAGGAGATGGCTTTGGTCAGAGCCGCGGCTGGCGGGTTTCGGGCCAAGACGCCGGACCCGGCAGGCTCAGGCCAGGCAGCCCCACCAGAAGCCTCCCTCGGGGCAACGGGCCCCACCCTGGACATATCAGGCCTGCTGCACAGGGTCCTTGTGGTCATGTCCGTGGAACTGGAAGCTCTCCCCGCCACCCAGGGGTCCGTTCCTTTTCCCGTGGACCACACTTGCCAGCCCGTCTCCCACCCCGCCAGAGGCAGAGTGCCAGGGAAGAACTAGGGACCTGGGGCCGGGAAGAGGGTCGGGCCACGGTTCCGGGCCAGGTGGGTCGGGCCCGGGCGGGCGGGACCCACGCCCAGGGACCGGGTCTCCCTGGGGGTCTCGGGCCTGAGACCTGCCTGGGGGGGCTAAGAGTCTCTCTTGGCTCAAACGGCCCCACCCTGCCCCGAGGCGGCAAACTTGCACCCAGACGCTTCTACTCTCTAAAGTCTGGGCTGAACTTTGCGAGAAGGGACTGTGTGCGCTGCGACCTGGGTCCCACAGAGCTCGAACCCCCCCTCCCCGTGAAGGGATCCGCGGCCTGTGGTCCTTGGTGTCCGCAAAAGGCATTCACCTGCGGAGAACCTGGGCCCAGGCGAGAGGGACCAGGCCCCACGGCAGGAGCCTGGGGAGGCCACTGGAGCCACGGGGGCCAGGGCTGGGCATTTTCCCGGGTGCTCTCTCGGGTCCCAGGCGCCCTCTCTCGCCCGGGGAGTGCCCACGCCGTCCCCTGACCCCCGCAGGACGCCTGCATCCCGCCGTAAGCGGCCCACCTCGTCCATGGAGCTGGGACACATGGGGCCGGGGTGCGAGCAACTGGCCTACGTGGCGGCAAACCCGCAGACCCCTCCGTCCCGTCCTCCCCACTGTGAAGATCCCCCTGTTCTTCCATCCGTAAGGGGGTCTCCCCTTACGGATGGAAGAACAGGGGGGAGGCCCCCAGGAGATGGCTTTTGTCTCAGAGACGCCTAGCTGGTTTGGGGCCGAGATGCAGGACCTACAGGCTCAGGGCAGGCAGCCCCACCAGAAGCCTCCCTCAGGGCAACGTGCCCCACCCTGGACATATGAGGCCAGGTTCACAGGGTCCCTGGGGTCGTGTCCGTGGAACTGGAAGCTCTCCCTGCCACCCAGAGGACCGCACTATTTCCCGTGGACCGCACCTCCCGGCACGTCTCCCACCCCCGCAGAGGCAGAGTGCCAGGGAAGAACTAGGGACCTGGGGCCCAGACGGGGTGCTGGCCACGGTTCTGCGCCAGGGGGAGCGGGTCCCAGCGGGCGTGACCCACGTCCACGGACGGGTTCTCCCCCGGAGACTCAGGCCTGCGCCCCGCCTGGGCTGCTAAGAGTCTTGCTTTGGCTCAAACTGCCCCACCCTGCCCCGAGGTGGCAAACTTGGACCCAGCGACTTCACTCTCTAAAATCTGGCCTAAACTGCTCGAGAAGGGACTGTGACCGCTGAGACCTCGATCCCCCAGAGCTCGAACCCCCCTCCCCGTGAAGGCATCCGCGGCCTCCGGGCCTTGGTGTCCGCAAAAGGCATTCACCTGCAGTGAACTCGGGCCCAGGTGAGCAGGACCAGGCCACAGGGCTGGAGCCTGGGGAAGCCTCTGGAGCCAAGGGGGCCCGGGCTTGGGATTTTCCCGGGGGCTCTCTCGGGGCCCAGGTGCCCTCTCTCGCCCGGGGAGTGCCCACGCCATCCCTTGACCCCCGCACGACACCTGCATCCTGAGATAAGCGGCCCTCTGCCTCCACGGGGCTTGGACACACGGGGCCGATGTGCGAGCAACTGGCCTACGTGGCGGCAAACCCGCAGACCCCTCCGTCCAGTCACCATCACTGCGAAGATCCCCCTGTTCTTCCATCCGTAAAGGGGTCCCCCTTTACGGATGGAAGAACAGGGGGGAGGCCCCCAGGAGATGGCTTTGGTCAGAGCCGCGGCTGGCGGGTTTCGGGCCAAGAGGCGGGGCCGCGCAGGTGCAAGCAGGCCCCACCCCAAGAGCATCCCTCCGGGCAACGTGCCCCCCCCCCCCCGCCCCTTGAGATATCAGGCCAGGTTCACAGGGTCCCTGGGCTGGTGTCAGAGTTAACGGAAGCCCTCCCTGCCACCCAGAGGACCGCGCGTTTTCCCGTGGACCACACTTCCCAGCAGCTCTCCCACCCCCGTAGACGCAGAGTGCCAGGGAAGAACTAGGGACCTGGTGCCTGGAAGAGGGGCCGGCCACGGTTCCGCGCCAGGTGGAGCGGTTCCGGGCGGGCGGGCGGGACCCTCGTCCAAGGACCGGTTCTCCATTGGGGAGTCTGGCCTGTGCCCGGCCTGGGAGGCTAAGAGCCTTGCTTCGCCTGCAACGCCCCCACCCTGCCACAAGGCGGCAGACTTGGACCCAGCCGCTTCAACCCTCCAGTCTCTGCTGAACCACCCAAAAATGGAGTGTGACCGCTGCGACCTCAGTCCCCCAGAGCTCGAACCCCCACCTCTGTGAGGGAATCGGCCACCTCCTGTCCTTGGCGTCCGCAAAAGGCATTCACCTGCGGTGAACCTGGGCCTCGGGCGAGCACGGCCAGGCCCCATGGTAGGAGCCCGGGGAGGCAAAGGCAGCCTCTGCGGCCAGGCCTCGGGCTCTCCCCGGGGCTCTCTCGGGGCTCGGGTACACTCTCTCGCCTAGAGAGTGCCCACGCCGTCCCTTGAGCCCCGCGAGACACCTGCTTCCCGTGATAAGAGGCCCCCTGCCTCCGTGGAGCTTGGAACTCTGGGGCCAGGCTGCGGGTCACTGGGCTAAGTGGCTGGAAGCGCGCAGACCCCTCCGTCCCGACCTCCCAACTGCGAAGGACAGGGGGGAGGCCCCCAGGAGATGGCTTTGGTCAGAGCCGCGGCTGGCGGGTTTCGGGCCAAGACGCCGGACCCGGCAGGCTCAGGCCAGGCAGCCCCACCAGAAGCCTCCCTCGGGGCAACGGGCCCCACCCTGGACATATCAGGCCTGCTGCACAGGGTCCTTGTGGTCATGTCCGTGGAACTGGAAGCTCTCCCCGCCACCCAGGGGTCCGTTCCTTTTCCCGTGGACCACACTTGCCAGCCCGTCTCCCACCCCGCCAGAGGCAGAGTGCCAGGGAAGAACTAGGGACCTGGGGCCGGGAAGAGGGTCGGGCCACGGTTCCGGGCCAGGTGGGTCGGGCCCGGGCGGGCGGGACCCACGCCCAGGGACCGGGTCTCCCTGGGGGTCTCGGGCCTGAGACCTGCCTGGGGGGGCTAAGAGTCTCTCTTGGCTCAAACGGCCCCACCCTGCCCCGAGGCGGCAAACTTGCACCCAGACGCTTCTACTCTCTAAAGTCTGGGCTGAACTTTGCGAGAAGGGACTGTGTGCGCTGCGACCTGGGTCCCACAGAGCTCGAACCCCCCCTCCCCGTGAAGGGATCCGCGGCCTGTGGTCCTTGGTGTCCGCAAAAGGCATTCACCTGCGGAGAACCTGGGCCCAGGCGAGAGGGACCAGGCCCCACGGCAGGAGCCTGGGGAGGCCACTGGAGCCACGGGGGCCAGGGCTGGGCATTTTCCCGGGTGCTCTCTCGGGTCCCAGGCGCCCTCTCTCGCCCGGGGAGTGCCCACGCCGTCCCCTGACCCCCGCAGGACGCCTGCATCCCGCCGTAAGCGGCCCACCTCGTCCATGGAGCTGGGACACATGGGGCCGGGGTGCGAGCAACTGGCCTACGTGGCGGCAAACCCGCAGACCCCTCCGTCCCGTCCTCCCCACTGTGAAGATCCCCCTGTTCTTCCATCCGTAAGGGGGTCTCCCCTTACGGATGGAAGAACAGGGGGGAGGCCCCCAGGAGATGGCTTTTGTCTCAGAGACGCCTAGCTGGTTTGGGGCCGAGATGCAGGACCTACAGGCTCAGGGCAGGCAGCCCCACCAGAAGCCTCCCTCAGGGCAACGTGCCCCACCCTGGACATATGAGGCCAGGTTCACAGGGTCCCTGGGGTCGTGTCCGTGGAACTGGAAGCTCTCCCTGCCACCCAGAGGACCGCACTATTTCCCGTGGACCGCACCTCCCGGCACGTCTCCCACCCCCGCAGAGGCAGAGTGCCAGGGAAGAACTAGGGACCTGGGGCCCAGACGGGGTGCTGGCCACGGTTCTGCGCCAGGGGGAGCGGGTCCCAGCGGGCGTGACCCACGTCCACGGACGGGTTCTCCCCCGGAGACTCAGGCCTGCGCCCCGCCTGGGCTGCTAAGAGTCTTGCTTTGGCTCAAACTGCCCCACCCTGCCCCGAGGTGGCAAACTTGGACCCAGCGACTTCACTCTCTAAAATCTGGCCTAAACTGCTCGAGAAGGGACTGTGACCGCTGAGACCTCGATCCCCCAGAGCTCGAACCCCCCTCCCCGTGAAGGCATCCGCGGCCTCCGGGCCTTGGTGTCCGCAAAAGGCATTCACCTGCAGTGAACTCGGGCCCAGGTGAGCAGGACCAGGCCACAGGGCTGGAGCCTGGGGAAGCCTCTGGAGCCAAGGGGGCCCGGGCTTGGGATTTTCCCGGGGGCTCTCTCGGGGCCCAGGTGCCCTCTCTCGCCCGGGGAGTGCCCACGCCATCCCTTGACCCCCGCACGACACCTGCATCCTGAGATAAGCGGCCCTCTGCCTCCACGGGGCTTGGACACACGGGGCCGATGTGCGAGCAACTGGCCTACGTGGCGGCAAACCCGCAGACCCCTCCGTCCAGTCACCATCACTGCGAAGATCCCCCTGTTCTTCCATCCGTAAAGGGGTCCCCCTTTACGGATGGAAGAACAGGGGGGAGGCCCCCAGGAGATGGCTTTTGTCCGAGCCGCGGCTGGGTGGTTTCGGGCCAAGAGGCGGGGCCGCGCAGGTGCAAGCAGGCCCCACCCCAAGAGCATCCCTCCGGGCAACGTGCCCCCCCCCCCCGCCCCTTGAGATATCAGGCCAGGTTCACAGGGTCCCTGGGCTGGTGTCAGAGTTAACGGAAGCCCTCCCTGCCACCCAGAGGACCGCGCGTTTTCCCGTGGACCACACTTCCCAGCAGCTCTCCCACCCCCGTAGACGCAGAGTGCCAGGGAAGAACTAGGGACCTGGTGCCTGGAAGAGGGGCCGGCCACGGTTCCGCGCCAGGTGGAGCGGTTCCGGGCGGGCGGGCGGGACCCTCGTCCAAGGACCGGTTCTCCATTGGGGAGTCTGGCCTGTGCCCGGCCTGGGAGGCTAAGAGCCTTGCTTCGCCTGCAACGCCCCCACCCTGCCACAAGGCGGCAGACTTGGACCCAGCCGCTTCAACCCTCCAGTCTCTGCTGAACCACCCAAAAATGGAGTGTGACCGCTGCGACCTCAGTCCCCCAGAGCTCGAACCCCCACCTCTGTGAGGGAATCGGCCACCTCCTGTCCTTGGCGTCCGCAAAAGGCATTCACCTGCGGTGAACCTGGGCCTCGGGCGAGCACGGCCAGGCCCCATGGTAGGAGCCCGGGGAGGCAATGGCAGCCTCTGCGGCCAGGCCTCGGGCTCTCCCCGGGGCTCTCTCGGGGCTCGGGTACACTCTCTCGCCTAGAGAGTGCCCACGCCGTCCCTTGAGCCCCGCGAGACACCTGCTTCCCGTGATAAGAGGCCCCCTGCCTCCGTGGAGCTTGGAACTCTGGGGCCAGGCTGCGGGTCACTGGGCTAAGTGGCTGGAAGCGCGCAGACCCCTCCGTCCCGACCTCCCAACTGCGAAGGACAGGGGGGAGGCCCCCAGGAGATGGCTTTGGTCAGAGCCGCGGCTGGCGGGTTTCGGGCCAAGACGCCGGACCCGGCAGGCTCAGGCCAGGCAGCCCCACCAGAAGCCTCCCTCGGGGCAACGGGCCCCACCCTGGACATATCAGGCCTGCTGCACAGGGTCCTTGTGGTCATGTCCGTGGAACTGGAAGCTCTCCCCGCCACCCAGGGGTCCGTTCCTTTTCCCGTGGACCACACTTGCCAGCCCGTCTCCCACCCCGCCAGAGGCAGAGTGCCAGGGAAGAACTAGGGACCTGGGGCCGGGAAGAGGGTCGGGCCACGGTTCCGGGCCAGGTGGGTCGGGCCCGGGCGGGCGGGACCCACGCCCAGGGACCGGGTCTCCCTGGGGGTCTCGGGCCTGAGACCTGCCTGGGGGGGCTAAGAGTCTCTCTTGGCTCAAACGGCCCCACCCTGCCCCGAGGCGGCAAACTTGCACCCAGACGCTTCTACTCTCTAAAGTCTGGGCTGAACTTTGCGAGAAGGGACTGTGTGCGCTGCGACCTGGGTCCCACAGAGCTCGAACCCCCCCTCCCCGTGAAGGGATCCGCGGCCTGTGGTCCTTGGTGTCCGCAAAAGGCATTCACCTGCGGAGAACCTGGGCCCAGGCGAGAGGGACCAGGCCCCACGGCAGGAGCCTGGGGAGGCCACTGGAGCCACGGGGGCCAGGGCTGGGCATTTTCCCGGGTGCTCTCTCGGGTCCCAGGCGCCCTCTCTCGCCCGGGGAGTGCCCACGCCGTCCCCTGACCCCCGCAGGACGCCTGCATCCCGCCGTAAGCGGCCCACCTCGTCCATGGAGCTGGGACACATGGGGCCGGGGTGCGAGCAACTGGCCTACGTGGCGGCAAACCCGCAGACCCCTCCGTCCCGTCCTCCCCACTGTGAAGATCCCCCTGTTCTTCCATCCGTAAGGGGGTCTCCCCTTACGGATGGAAGAACAGGGGGGAGGCCCCCAGGAGATGGCTTTTGTCTCAGAGACGCCTAGCTGGTTTGGGGCCGAGATGCAGGACCTACAGGCTCAGGGCAGGCAGCCCCACCAGAAGCCTCCCTCAGGGCAACGTGCCCCACCCTGGACATATGAGGCCAGGTTCACAGGGTCCCTGGGGTCGTGTCCGTGGAACTGGAAGCTCTCCCTGCCACCCAGAGGACCGCACTATTTCCCGTGGACCGCACCTCCCGGCACGTCTCCCACCCCCGCAGAGGCAGAGTGCCAGGGAAGAACTAGGGACCTGGGGCCCAGACGGGGTGCTGGCCACGGTTCTGCGCCAGGGGGAGCGGGTCCCAGCGGGCGTGACCCACGTCCACGGACGGGTTCTCCCCCGGAGACTCAGGCCTGCGCCCCGCCTGGGCTGCTAAGAGTCTTGCTTTGGCTCAAACTGCCCCACCCGGCCCCGAGGTGGCAAACTTGGACCCAGCGACTTCACTCTCTAAAATCTGGCCTAAACTGCTCGAGAAGGGACTGTGACCGCTGAGACCTCGATCCCCCAGAGCTCGAAACCCCCTCCCCGTGAAGGCATCCGCGGCCTCCGGGCCTTGGTGTCCGCAAAAGGCATTCACCTGCAGTGAACTCGGGCCCAGGTGAGCAGGACCAGGCCACAGGGCTGGAGCCTGGGGAAGCCTCTGGAGCCAAGGGGGCCCGGGCTTGGGATTTTCCCGGGGGCTCTCTCGGGGCCCAGGTGCCCTCTCTCGCCCGGGGAGTGCCCACGCCATCCCTTGACCCCCGCACGACACCTGCATCCTGAGATAAGCGGCCCTCTGCCTCCACGGGGCTTGGACACACGGGGCCGATGTGCGAGCAACTGGCCTACGTGGCGGCAAACCCGCAGACCCCTCCGTCCAGTCACCATCACTGCGAAGATCCCCCTGTTCTTCCATCCGTAAAGGGGTCCCCCTTTACGGATGGAAGAACAGGGGGGAGGCCCCCAGGAGATGGCTTTTGTCCGAGCCGCGGCTGGGTGGTTTCGGGCCAAGAGGCGGGGCCGCGCAGGTGCAAGCAGGCCCCACCCCAAGAGCATCCCTCCGGGCAACGTGCCCCCCCCCCCCCCGCCCCTTGAGATATCAGGCCAGGTTCACAGGGTCCCTGGGCTGGTGTCAGAGTTAACGGAAGCCCTCCCTGCCACCCAAGAGGACCGCGCGTTTTCCCGTGGACCACACTTCCCAGCAGCTCTCCCACCCCCGTAGACGCAGAGTGCCAGGGAAGAACTAGGGACCTGGTGCCTGGAAGAGGGGCCGGCCACGGTTCCGCGCCAGGTGGAGCGGTTCCGGGCGGGCGGGCGGGACCCTCGTCCAAGGACCGGTTCTCCATTGGGGAGTCTGGCCTGTGCCCGGCCTGGGAGGCTAAGAGCCTTGCTTCGCCTGCAACGCCCCCACCCTGCCACAAGGCGGCAGACTTGGACCCAGCCGCTTCAACCCTCCAGTCTCTGCTGAACCACCCAAAAATGGAGTGTGACCGCTGCGACCTCAGTCCCCCAGAGCTCGAACCCCCACCTCTGTGAGGGAATCGGCCACCTCCTGTCCTTGGCGTCCGCAAAAGGCATTCACCTGCGGTGAACCTGGGCCTCGGGCGAGCACGGCCAGGCCCCATGGTAGGAGCCCGGGGAGGCAATGGCAGCCTCTGCGGCCAGGCCTCGGGCTCTCCCCGGGGCTCTCTCGGGGCTCGGGTACACTCTCTCGCCTAGAGAGTGCCCACGCCGTCCCTTGAGCCCCGCGAGACACCTGCTTCCCGTGATAAGAGGCCCCCTGCCTCCGTGGAGCTTGGAACTCTGGGGCCAGGCTGCGGGTCACTGGGCTAAGTGGCTGGAAGCGCGCAGACCCCTCCGTCCCGACCTCCCAACTGCGAAGGACAGGGGGGAGGCCCCCAGGAGATGGCTTTGGTCAGAGCCGCGGCTGGCGGGTTTCGGGCCAAGACGCCGGACCCGGCAGGCTCAGGCCAGGCAGCCCCACCAGAAGCCTCCCTCGGGGCAACGGGCCCCACCCTGGACATATCAGGCCTGCTGCACAGGGTCCTTGTGGTCATGTCCGTGGAACTGGAAGCTCTCCCCGCCACCCAGGGGTCCGTTCCTTTTCCCGTGGACCACACTTGCCAGCCCGTCTCCCACCCCGCCAGAGGCAGAGTGCCAGGGAAGAACTAGGGACCTGGGGCCGGGAAGAGGGTCGGGCCACGGTTCCGGGCCAGGTGGGTCGGGCCCGGGCGGGCGGGACCCACGCCCAGGGACCGGGTCTCCCTGGGGGTCTCGGGCCTGAGACCTGCCTGGGGGGCTAAGAGTCTCTCTTGGCTCAAACGGCCCCACCCTGCCCCGAGGCGGCAAACTTGCACCCAGACGCTTCTACTCTCTAAAGTCTGGGCTGAACTTTGCGAGAAGGGACTGTGTGCGCTGCGACCTGGGTCCCACAGAGCTCGAACCCCCCCTCCCCGTGAAGGGATCCGCGGCCTGTGGTCCTTGGTGTCCGCAAAAGGCATTCACCTGCGGAGAACCTGGGCCCAGGCGAGAGGGACCAGGCCCCACGGCAGGAGCCTGGGGAGGCCACTGGAGCCACGGGGGCCAGGGCTGGGCATTTTCCCGGGTGCTCTCTCGGGTCCCAGGCGCCCTCTCTCGCCCGGGGAGTGCCCACGCCGTCCCCTGACCCCCGCAGGACGCCTGCATCCCGCCGTAAGCGGCCCACCTCGTCCATGGAGCTGGGACACATGGGGCCGGGGTGCGAGCAACTGGCCTACGTGGCGGCAAACCCGCAGACCCCTCCGTCCCGTCCTCCCCACTGTGAAGATCCCCCTGTTCTTCCATCCGTAAGGGGGTCTCCCCTTACGGATGGAAGAACAGGGGGGAGGCCCCCAGGAGATGGCTTTTGTCTCAGAGACGCCTAGCTGGTTTGGGGCCGAGATGCAGGACCTACAGGCTCAGGGCAGGCAGCCCCACCAGAAGCCTCCCTCAGGGCAACGTGCCCCACCCTGGACATATGAGGCCAGGTTCACAGGGTCCCTGGGGTCGTGTCCGTGGAACTGGAAGCTCTCCCTGCCACCCAGAGGACCGCACTATTTCCCGTGGACCGCACCTCCCGGCACGTCTCCCACCCCCGCAGAGGCAGAGTGCCAGGGAAGAACTAGGGACCTGGGGCCCAGACGGGGTGCTGGCCACGGTTCTGCGCCAGGGGGAGCGGGTCCCAGCGGGCGTGACCCACGTCCACGGACGGGTTCTCCCCCGGAGACTCAGGCCTGCGCCCCGCCTGGGCTGCTAAGAGTCTTGCTTTGGCTCAAACTGCCCCACCCTGCCCCGAGGTGGCAAACTTGGACCCAGCGACTTCACTCTCTAAAATCTGGCCTAAACTGCTCGAGAAGGGACTGTGACCGCTGAGACCTCGATCCCCCAGAGCTCGAACCCCCCTCCCCGTGAAGGCATCCGCGGCCTCCGGGCCTTGGTGTCCGCAAAAGGCATTCACCTGCAGTGAACTCGGGCCCAGGTGAGCAGGACCAGGCCACAGGGCTGGAGCCTGGGGAAGCCTCTGGAGCCAAGGGGGCCCGGGCTTGGGATTTTCCCGGGGGCTCTCTCGGGGCCCAGGTGCCCTCTCTCGCCCGGGGAGTGCCCACGCCATCCCTTGACCCCCGCACGACACCTGCATCCTGAGATAAGCGGCCCTCTGCCTCCACGGGGCTTGGACACACGGGGCCGATGTGCGAGCAACTGGCCTACGTGGCGGCAAACCCGCAGACCCCTCCGTCCAGTCACCATCACTGCGAAGATCCCCCTGTTCTTCCATCCGTAAAGGGGTCCCCCTTTACGGATGGAAGAACAGGGGGGAGGCCCCCAGGAGATGGCTTTGGTCAGAGCCGCGGCTGGCGGGTTTCGGGCCAAGAGGCGGGGCCGCGCAGGTGCAAGCAGGCCCCACCCCAAGAGCATCCCTCCGGGCAACGTGCCCCCCCCCCCCCGCCCCTTGAGATATCAGGCCAGGTTCACAGGGTCCCTGGGCTGGTGTCAGAGTTAACGGAAGCCCTCCCTGCCACCCAGAGGACCGCGCGTTTTCCCGTGGACCACACTTCCCAGCAGCTCTCCCACCCCCGTAGACGCAGAGTGCCAGGGAAGAACTAGGGACCTGGTGCCTGGAAGAGGGGCCGGCCACGGTTCCGCGCCAGGTGGAGCGGTTCCGGGCGGGCGGGCGGGACCCTCGTCCAAGGACCGGTTCTCCATTGGGGAGTCTGGCCTGTGCCCGGCCTGGGAGGCTAAGAGCCTTGCTTCGCCTGCAACGCCCCCACCCTGCCACAAGGCGGCAGACTTGGACCCAGCCGCTTCAACCCTCCAGTCTCTGCTGAACCACCCAAAAATGGAGTGTGACCGCTGCGACCTCAGTCCCCCAGAGCTCGAACCCCCACCTCTGTGAGGGAATCGGCCACCTCCTGTCCTTGGCGTCCGCAAAAGGCATTCACCTGCGGTGAACCTGGGCCTCGGGCGAGCACGGCCAGGCCCCATGGTAGGAGCCCGGGGAGGCAAAGGCAGCCTCTGCGGCCAGGCCTCGGGCTCTCCCCGGGGCTCTCTCGGGGCTCGGGTACACTCTCTCGCCTAGAGAGTGCCCACGCCGTCCCTTGAGCCCCGCGAGACACCTGCTTCCCGTGATAAGAGGCCCCCTGCCTCCGTGGAGCTTGGAACTCTGGGGCCAGGCTGCGGGTCACTGGGCTAAGTGGCTGGAAGCGCGCAGACCCCTCCGTCCCGACCTCCCAACTGCGAAGGACAGGGGGGAGGCCCCCAGGAGATGGCTTTGGTCAGAGCCGCGGCTGGCGGGTTTCGGGCCAAGACGCCGGACCCGGCAGGCTCAGGCCAGGCAGCCCCACCAGAAGCCTCCCTCGGGGCAACGGGCCCCACCCTGGACATATCAGGCCTGCTGCACAGGGTCCTTGTGGTCATGTCCGTGGAACTGGAAGCTCTCCCCGCCACCCAGGGGTCCGTTCCTTTTCCCGTGGACCACACTTGCCAGCCCGTCTCCCACCCCGCCAGAGGCAGAGTGCCAGGGAAGAACTAGGGACCTGGGGCCGGGAAGAGGGTCGGGCCACGGTTCCGGGCCAGGTGGGTCGGGCCCGGGCGGGCGGGACCCACGCCCAGGGACCGGGTCTCCCTGGGGGTCTCGGGCCTGAGACCTGCCTGGGGGGGCTAAGAGTCTCTCTTGGCTCAAACGGCCCCACCCTGCCCCGAGGCGGCAAACTTGCACCCAGACGCTTCTACTCTCTAAAGTCTGGGCTGAACTTTGCGAGAAGGGACTGTGTGCGCTGCGACCTGGGTCCCACAGAGCTCGAACCCCCCCTCCCCGTGAAGGGATCCGCGGCCTGTGGTCCTTGGTGTCCGCAAAAGGCATTCACCTGCGGAGAACCTGGGCCCAGGCGAGAGGGACCAGGCCCCACGGCAGGAGCCTGGGGAGGCCACTGGAGCCACGGGGGCCAGGGCTGGGCATTTTCCCGGGTGCTCTCTCGGGTCCCAGGCGCCCTCTCTCGCCCGGGGAGTGCCCACGCCGTCCCCTGACCCCCGCAGGACGCCTGCATCCCGCCGTAAGCGGCCCACCTCGTCCATGGAGCTGGGACACATGGGGCCGGGGTGCGAGCAACTGGCCTACGTGGCGGCAAACCCGCAGACCCCTCCGTCCCGTCCTCCCCACTGTGAAGATCCCCCTGTTCTTCCATCCGTAAGGGGGTCTCCCCTTACGGATGGAAGAACAGGGGGGAGGCCCCCAGGAGATGGCTTTTGTCTCAGAGACGCCTAGCTGGTTTGGGGCCGAGATGCAGGACCTACAGGCTCAGGGCAGGCAGCCCCACCAGAAGCCTCCCTCAGGGCAACGTGCCCCACCCTGGACATATGAGGCCAGGTTCACAGGGTCCCTGGGGTCGTGTCCGTGGAACTGGAAGCTCTCCCTGCCACCCAGAGGACCGCACTATTTCCCGTGGACCGCACCTCCCGGCACGTCTCCCACCCCCGCAGAGGCAGAGTGCCAGGGAAGAACTAGGGACCTGGGGCCCAGACGGGGTGCTGGCCACGGTTCTGCGCCAGGGGGAGCGGGTCCCAGCGGGCGTGACCCACGTCCACGGACGGGTTCTCCCCCGGAGACTCAGGCCTGCGCCCCGCCTGGGCTGCTAAGAGTCTTGCTTTGGCTCAAACTGCCCCACCCTGCCCCGAGGTGGCAAACTTGGACCCAGCGACTTCACTCTCTAAAATCTGGCCTAAACTGCTCGAGAAGGGACTGTGACCGCTGAGACCTCGATCCCCCAGAGCTCGAACCCCCCTCCCCGTGAAGGCATCCGCGGCCTCCGGGCCTTGGTGTCCGCAAAAGGCATTCACCTGCAGTGAACTCGGGCCCAGGTGAGCAGGACCAGGCCACAGGGCTGGAGCCTGGGGAAGCCTCTGGAGCCAAGGGGGCCCGGGCTTGGGATTTTCCCGGGGGCTCTCTCGGGGCCCAGGTGCCCTCTCTCGCCCGGGGAGTGCCCACGCCATCCCTTGACCCCCGCACGACACCTGCATCCTGAGATAAGCGGCCCTCTGCCTCCACGGGGCTTGGACACACGGGGCCGATGTGCGAGCAACTGGCCTACGTGGCGGCAAACCCGCAGACCCCTCCGTCCAGTCACCATCACTGCGAAGATCCCCCTGTTCTTCCATCCGTAAAGGGGTCCCCCTTTACGGATGGAAGAACAGGGGGGAGGCCCCCAGGAGATGGCTTTTGTCCGAGCCGCGGCTGGGTGGTTTCGGGCCAAGAGGCGGGGCCGCGCAGGTGCAAGCAGGCCCCACCCCAAGAGCATCCCTCCGGGCAACGTGCCCCCCCCCCCCGCCCCTTGAGATATCAGGCCAGGTTCACAGGGTCCCTGGGCTGCTGTCAGAGTTAACGGAAGCCCTCCCTGCCACCCAGAGGACCGCGCGTTTTCCCGTGGACCACACTTCCCAGCAGCTCTCCCACCCCCGTAGACGCAGAGTGCCAGGGAAGAACTAGGGACCTGGTGCCTGGAAGAGGGGCCGGCCACGGTTCCGCGCCAGGTGGAGCGGTTCCGGGCGGGCGGGCGGGACCCTCGTCCAAGGACCGGTTCTCCATTGGGGAGTCTGGCCTGTGCCCGGCCTGGGAGGCTAAGAGCCTTGCTTCGCCTGCAACGCCCCCACCCTGCCACAAGGCGGCAGACTTGGACCCAGCCGCTTCAACCCTCCAGTCTCTGCTGAACCACCCAAAAATGGAGTGTGACCGCTGCGACCTCAGTCCCCCAGAGCTCGAACCCCCACCTCTGTGAGGGAATCGGCCACCTCCTGTCCTTGGCGTCCGCAAAAGGCATTCACCTGCGGTGAACCTGGGCCTCGGGCGAGCACGGCCAGGCCCCATGGTAGGAGCCCGGGGAGGCAATGGCAGCCTCTGCGGCCAGGCCTCGGGCTCTCCCCGGGGCTCTCTCGGGGCTCGGGTACACTCTCTCGCCTAGAGAGTGCCCACGCCGTCCCTTGAGCCCCGCGAGACACCTGCTTCCCGTGATAAGAGGCCCCCTGCCTCCGTGGAGCTTGGAACTCTGGGGCCAGGCTGCGGGTCACTGGGCTAAGTGGCTGGAAGCGCGCAGACCCCTCCGTCCCGACCTCCCAACTGCGAAGGACAGGGGGGAGGCCCCCAGGAGATGGCTTTGGTCAGAGCCGCGGCTGGCGGGTTTCGGGCCAAGACGCCGGACCCGGCAGGCTCAGGCCAGGCAGCCCCACCAGAAGCCTCCCTCGGGGCAACGGGCCCCACCCTGGACATATCAGGCCTGCTGCACAGGGTCCTTGTGGTCATGTCCGTGGAACTGGAAGCTCTCCCCGCCACCCAGGGGTCCGTTCCTTTTCCCGTGGACCACACTTGCCAGCCCGTCTCCCACCCCGCCAGAGGCAGAGTGCCAGGGAAGAACTAGGGACCTGGGGCCGGGAAGAGGGTCGGGCCACGGTTCCGGGCCAGGTGGGTCGGGCCCGGGCGGGCGGGACCCACGCCCAGGGACCGGGTCTCCCTGGGGGTCTCGGGCCTGAGACCTGCCTGGGGGGGCTAAGAGTCTCTCTTGGCTCAAACGGCCCCACCCTGCCCCGAGGCGGCAAACTTGCACCCAGACGCTTCTACTCTCTAAAGTCTGGGCTGAACTTTGCGAGAAGGGACTGTGTGCGCTGCGACCTGGGTCCCACAGAGCTCGAACCCCCCCTCCCCGTGAAGGGATCCGCGGCCTGTGGTCCTTGGTGTCCGCAAAAGGCATTCACCTGCGGAGAACCTGGGCCCAGGCGAGAGGGACCAGGCCCCACGGCAGGAGCCTGGGGAGGCCACTGGAGCCACGGGGGCCAGGGCTGGGCATTTTCCCGGGTGCTCTCTCGGGTCCCAGGCGCCCTCTCTCGCCCGGGGAGTGCCCACGCCGTCCCCTGACCCCCGCAGGACGCCTGCATCCCGCCGTAAGCGGCCCACCTCGTCCATGGAGCTGGGACACATGGGGCCGGGGTGCGAGCAACTGGCCTACGTGGCGGCAAACCCGCAGACCCCTCCGTCCCGTCCTCCCCACTGTGAAGATCCCCCTGTTCTTCCATCCGTAAGGGGGTCTCCCCTTACGGATGGAAGAACAGGGGGGAGGCCCCCAGGAGATGGCTTTTGTCTCAGAGACGCCTAGCTGGTTTGGGGCCGAGATGCAGGACCTACAGGCTCAGGGCAGGCAGCCCCACCAGAAGCCTCCCTCAGGGCAACGTGCCCCACCCTGGACATATGAGGCCAGGTTCACAGGGTCCCTGGGGTCGTGTCCGTGGAACTGGAAGCTCTCCCTGCCACCCAGAGGACCGCACTATTTCCCGTGGACCGCACCTCCCGGCACGTCTCCCACCCCCGCAGAGGCAGAGTGCCAGGGAAGAACTAGGGACCTGGGGCCCAGACGGGGTGCTGGCCACGGTTCTGCGCCAGGGGGAGCGGGTCCCAGCGGGCGTGACCCACGTCCACGGACGGGTTCTCCCCCGGAGACTCAGGCCTGCGCCCCGCCTGGGCTGCTAAGAGTCTTGCTTTGGCTCAAACTGCCCCACCCGGCCCCGAGGTGGCAAACTTGGACCCAGCGACTTCACTCTCTAAAATCTGGCCTAAACTGCTCGAGAAGGGACTGTGACCGCTGAGACCTCGATCCCCCAGAGCTCGAAACCCCCTCCCCGTGAAGGCATCCGCGGCCTCCGGGCCTTGGTGTCCGCAAAAGGCATTCACCTGCAGTGAACTCGGGCCCAGGTGAGCAGGACCAGGCCACAGGGCTGGAGCCTGGGGAAGCCTCTGGAGCCAAGGGGGCCCGGGCTTGGGATTTTCCCGGGGGCTCTCTCGGGGCCCAGGTGCCCTCTCTCGCCCGGGGAGTGCCCACGCCATCCCTTGACCCCCGCACGACACCTGCATCCTGAGATAAGCGGCCCTCTGCCTCCACGGGGCTTGGACACACGGGGCCGATGTGCGAGCAACTGGCCTACGTGGCGGCAAACCCGCAGACCCCTCCGTCCAGTCACCATCACTGCGAAGATCCCCCTGTTCTTCCATCCGTAAAGGGGTCCCCCTTTACGGATGGAAGAACAGGGGGGAGGCCCCCAGGAGATGGCTTTTGTCCGAGCCGCGGCTGGGTGGTTTCGGGCCAAGAGGCGGGGCCGCGCAGGTGCAAGCAGGCCCCACCCCAAGAGCATCCCTCCGGGCAACGTGCCCCCCCCCCCCCCGCCCCTTGAGATATCAGGCCAGGTTCACAGGGTCCCTGGGCTGGTGTCAGAGTTAACGGAAGCCCTCCCTGCCACCCAAGAGGACCGCGCGTTTTCCCGTGGACCACACTTCCCAGCAGCTCTCCCACCCCCGTAGACGCAGAGTGCCAGGGAAGAACTAGGGACCTGGTGCCTGGAAGAGGGGCCGGCCACGGTTCCGCGCCAGGTGGAGCGGTTCCGGGCGGGCGGGCGGGACCCTCGTCCAAGGACCGGTTCTCCATTGGGGAGTCTGGCCTGTGCCCGGCCTGGGAGGCTAAGAGCCTTGCTTCGCCTGCAACGCCCCCACCCTGCCACAAGGCGGCAGACTTGGACCCAGCCGCTTCAACCCTCCAGTCTCTGCTGAACCACCCAAAAATGGAGTGTGACCGCTGCGACCTCAGTCCCCCAGAGCTCGAACCCCCACCTCTGTGAGGGAATCGGCCACCTCCTGTCCTTGGCGTCCGCAAAAGGCATTCACCTGCGGTGAACCTGGGCCTCGGGCGAGCACGGCCAGGCCCCATGGTAGGAGCCCGGGGAGGCAATGGCAGCCTCTGCGGCCAGGCCTCGGGCTCTCCCCGGGGCTCTCTCGGGGCTCGGGTACACTCTCTCGCCTAGAGAGTGCCCACGCCGTCCCTTGAGCCCCGCGAGACACCTGCTTCCCGTGATAAGAGGCCCCCTGCCTCCGTGGAGCTTGGAACTCTGGGGCCAGGCTGCGGGTCACTGGGCTAAGTGGCTGGAAGCGCGCAGACCCCTCCGTCCCGACCTCCCAACTGCGAAGGACAGGGGGGAGGCCCCCAGGAGATGGCTTTGGTCAGAGCCGCGGCTGGCGGGTTTCGGGCCAAGACGCCGGACCCGGCAGGCTCAGGCCAGGCAGCCCCACCAGAAGCCTCCCTCGGGGCAACGGGCCCCACCCTGGACATATCAGGCCTGCTGCACAGGGTCCTTGTGGTCATGTCCGTGGAACTGGAAGCTCTCCCCGCCACCCAGGGGTCCGTTCCTTTTCCCGTGGACCACACTTGCCAGCCCGTCTCCCACCCCGCCAGAGGCAGAGTGCCAGGGAAGAACTAGGGACCTGGGGCCGGGAAGAGGGTCGGGCCACGGTTCCGGGCCAGGTGGGTCGGGCCCGGGCGGGCGGGACCCACGCCCAGGGACCGGGTCTCCCTGGGGGTCTCGGGCCTGAGACCTGCCTGGGGGGGCTAAGAGTCTCTCTTGGCTCAAACGGCCCCACCCTGCCCCGAGGCGGCAAACTTGCACCCAGACGCTTCTACTCTCTAAAGTCTGGGCTGAACTTTGCGAGAAGGGACTGTGTGCGCTGCGACCTGGGTCCCACAGAGCTCGAACCCCCCCTCCCCGTGAAGGGATCCGCGGCCTGTGGTCCTTGGTGTCCGCAAAAGGCATTCACCTGCGGAGAACCTGGGCCCAGGCGAGAGGGACCAGGCCCCACGGCAGGAGCCTGGGGAGGCCACTGGAGCCACGGGGGCCAGGGCTGGGCATTTTCCCGGGTGCTCTCTCGGGTCCCAGGCGCCCTCTCTCGCCCGGGGAGTGCCCACGCCGTCCCCTGACCCCCGCAGGACGCCTGCATCCCGCCGTAAGCGGCCCACCTCGTCCATGGAGCTGGGACACATGGGGCCGGGGTGCGAGCAACTGGCCTACGTGGCGGCAAACCCGCAGACCCCTCCGTCCCGTCCTCCCCACTGTGAAGATCCCCCTGTTCTTCCATCCGTAAGGGGGTCTCCTGGGGGTCCCCCCTAACGGATGGAAGAACAGGGGGGAGGCCCCCAGGAGATGGCTTTTGTCTCAGAGACGCCTAGCTGGTTTGGGGCCGAGATGCAGGACCTACAGGCTCAGGGCAGGCAGCCCCACCAGAAGCCTCCCTCAGGGCAACGTGCCCCACCCTGGACATATGAGGCCAGGTTCACAGGGTCCCTGGGGTCGTGTCCGTGGAACTGGAAGCTCTCCCTGCCACCCAGAGGACCGCACTATTTCCCGTGGACCGCACCTCCCGGCACGTCTCCCACCCCCGCAGAGGCAGAGTGCCAGGGAAGAACTAGGGACCTGGGGCCCAGACGGGGTGCTGGCCACGGTTCTGCGCCAGGGGGAGCGGGTCCCAGCGGGCGTGACCCACGTCCACGGACGGGTTCTCCCCCGGAGACTCAGGCCTGCGCCCCGCCTGGGCTGCTAAGAGTCTTGCTTTGGCTCAAACTGCCCCACCCTGCCCCGAGGTGGCAAACTTGGACCCAGCGACTTCACTCTCTAAAATCTGGCCTAAACTGCTCGAGAAGGGACTGTGACCGCTGAGACCTCGATCCCCCAGAGCTCGAACCCCCCTCCCCGTGAAGGCATCCGCGGCCTCCGGGCCTTGGTGTCCGCAAAAGGCATTCACCTGCAGTGAACTCGGGCCCAGGTGAGCAGGACCAGGCCACAGGGCTGGAGCCTGGGGAAGCCTCTGGAGCCAAGGGGGCCCGGGCTTGGGATTTTCCCGGGGGCTC
Source organism: Desmodus rotundus (assembly GCF_022682495.2). Taxonomy (NCBI): domain Eukaryota; kingdom Metazoa; phylum Chordata; class Mammalia; order Chiroptera; family Phyllostomidae; genus Desmodus; species Desmodus rotundus. The sequence continues at coordinate 24,802 of NW_026527529.1, forward strand.
TCTCGGGGCCCAGGTGCCCTCTCTCGCCCGGGGAGTGCCCACGCCATCCCTTGACCCCCGCACGACACCTGCATCCTGAGATAAGCGGCCCTCTGCCTCCACGGGGCTTGGACACACGGGGCCGATGTGCGAGCAACTGGCCTACGTGGCGGCAAACCCGCAGACCCCTCCGTCCAGTCACCATCACTGCGAAGATCCCCCTGTTCTTCCATCCGTAAAGGGGTCCCCCTTTACGGATGGAAGAACAGGGGGGAGGCCCCCAGGAGATGGCTTTTGTCCGAGCCGCGGCTGGGTGGTTTCGGGCCAAGAGGCGGGGCCGCGCAGGTGCAAGCAGGCCCCACCCCAAGAGCATCCCTCCGGGCAACGTGCCCCCCCCCCCCCGCCCCTTGAGATATCAGGCCAGGTTCACAGGGTCCCTGGGCTGGTGTCAGAGTTAACGGAAGCCCTCCCTGCCACCCAGAGGACCGCGCGTTTTCCCGTGGACCACACTTCCCAGCAGCTCTCCCACCCCCGTAGACGCAGAGTGCCAGGGAAGAACTAGGGACCTGGTGCCTGGAAGAGGGGCCGGCCACGGTTCCGCGCCAGGTGGAGCGGTTCCGGGCGGGCGGGCGGGACCCTCGTCCAAGGACCGGTTCTCCATTGGGGAGTCTGGCCTGTGCCCGGCCTGGGAGGCTAAGAGCCTTGCTTCGCCTGCAACGCCCCCACCCTGCCACAAGGCGGCAGACTTGGACCCAGCCGCTTCAACCCTCCAGTCTCTGCTGAACCACCCAAAAATGGAGTGTGACCGCTGCGACCTCAGTCCCCCAGAGCTCGAACCCCCACCTCTGTGAGGGAATCGGCCACCTCCTGTCCTTGGCGTCCGCAAAAGGCATTCACCTGCGGTGAACCTGGGCCTCGGGCGAGCACGGCCAGGCCCCATGGTAGGAGCCCGGGGAGGCAATGGCAGCCTCTGCGGCCAGGCCTCGGGCTCTCCCCGGGGCTCTCTCGGGGCTCGGGTACACTCTCTCGCCTAGAGAGTGCCCACGCCGTCCCTTGAGCCCCGCGAGACACCTGCTTCCCGTGATAAGAGGCCCCCTGCCTCCGTGGAGCTTGGAACTCTGGGGCCAGGCTGCGGGTCACTGGGCTAAGTGGCTGGAAGCGCGCAGACCCCTCCGTCCCGACCTCCCAACTGCGAAGGACAGGGGGGAGGCCCCCAGGAGATGGCTTTGGTCAGAGCCGCGGCTGGCGGGTTTCGGGCCAAGACGCCGGACCCGGCAGGCTCAGGCCAGGCAGCCCCACCAGAAGCCTCCCTCGGGGCAACGGGCCCCACCCTGGACATATCAGGCCTGCTGCACAGGGTCCTTGTGGTCATGTCCGTGGAACTGGAAGCTCTCCCCGCCACCCAGGGGTCCGTTCCTTTTCCCGTGGACCACACTTGCCAGCCCGTCTCCCACCCCGCCAGAGGCAGAGTGCCAGGGAAGAACTAGGGACCTGGGGCCGGGAAGAGGGTCGGGCCACGGTTCCGGGCCAGGTGGGTCGGGCCCGGGCGGGCGGGACCCACGCCCAGGGACCGGGTCTCCCTGGGGGTCTCGGGCCTGAGACCTGCCTGGGGGGGCTAAGAGTCTCTCTTGGCTCAAACGGCCCCACCCTGCCCCGAGGCGGCAAACTTGCACCCAGACGCTTCTACTCTCTAAAGTCTGGGCTGAACTTTGCGAGAAGGGACTGTGTGCGCTGCGACCTGGGTCCCACAGAGCTCGAACCCCCCCTCCCCGTGAAGGGATCCGCGGCCTGTGGTCCTTGGTGTCCGCAAAAGGCATTCACCTGCGGAGAACCTGGGCCCAGGCGAGAGGGACCAGGCCCCACGGCAGGAGCCTGGGGAGGCCACTGGAGCCACGGGGGCCAGGGCTGGGCATTTTCCCGGGTGCTCTCTCGGGTCCCAGGCGCCCTCTCTCGCCCGGGGAGTGCCCACGCCGTCCCCTGACCCCCGCAGGACGCCTGCATCCCGCCGTAAGCGGCCCACCTCGTCCATGGAGCTGGGACACATGGGGCCGGGGTGCGAGCAACTGGCCTACGTGGCGGCAAACCCGCAGACCCCTCCGTCCCGTCCTCCCCACTGTGAAGATCCCCCTGTTCTTCCATCCGTAAGGGGGTCTCCCCTTACGGATGGAAGAACAGGGGGGAGGCCCCCAGGAGATGGCTTTTGTCTCAGAGACGCCTAGCTGGTTTGGGGCCGAGATGCAGGACCTACAGGCTCAGGGCAGGCAGCCCCACCAGAAGCCTCCCTCAGGGCAACGTGCCCCACCCTGGACATATGAGGCCAGGTTCACAGGGTCCCTGGGGTCGTGTCCGTGGAACTGGAAGCTCTCCCTGCCACCCAGAGGACCGCACTATTTCCCGTGGACCGCACCTCCCGGCACGTCTCCCACCCCCGCAGAGGCAGAGTGCCAGGGAAGAACTAGGGACCTGGGGCCCAGACGGGGTGCTGGCCACGGTTCTGCGCCAGGGGGAGCGGGTCCCAGCGGGCGTGACCCACGTCCACGGACGGGTTCTCCCCCGGAGACTCAGGCCTGCGCCCCGCCTGGGCTGCTAAGAGTCTTGCTTTGGCTCAAACTGCCCCACCCGGCCCCGAGGTGGCAAACTTGGACCCAGCGACTTCACTCTCTAAAATCTGGCCTAAACTGCTCGAGAAGGGACTGTGACCGCTGAGACCTCGATCCCCCAGAGCTCGAAACCCCCTCCCCGTGAAGGCATCCGCGGCCTCCGGGCCTTGGTGTCCGCAAAAGGCATTCACCTGCAGTGAACTCGGGCCCAGGTGAGCAGGACCAGGCCACAGGGCTGGAGCCTGGGGAAGCCTCTGGAGCCAAGGGGGCCCGGGCTTGGGATTTTCCCGGGGGCTCTCTCGGGGCCCAGGTGCCCTCTCTCGCCCAGGGAGTGCCCACGCCATCCCTTGACCCCCGCACGACACCTGCATCCTGAGATAAGCGGCCCTCTGCCTCCACGGGGCTTGGACACACGGGGCCGATGTGCGAGCAACTGGCCTACGTGGCGGCAAACCCGCAGACCCCTCCGTCCAGTCACCATCACTGCGAAGATCCCCCTGTTCTTCCATCCGTAAAGGGGTCCCCCTTTACGGATGGAAGAACAGGGGGGAGGCCCCCAGGAGATGGCTTTTGTCCGAGCCGCGGCTGGGTGGTTTCGGGCCAAGAGGCGGGGCCGCGCAGGTGCAAGCAGGCCCCACCCCAAGAGCATCCCTCCGGGCAACGTGCCCCCCCCCCCCCCGCCCCTTGAGATATCAGGCCAGGTTCACAGGGTCCCTGGGCTGGTGTCAGAGTTAACGGAAGCCCTCCCTGCCACCCAAGAGGACCGCGCGTTTTCCCGTGGACCACACTTCCCAGCAGCTCTCCCACCCCCGTAGACGCAGAGTGCCAGGGAAGAACTAGGGACCTGGTGCCTGGAAGAGGGGCCGGCCACGGTTCCGCGCCAGGTGGAGCGGTTCCGGGCGGGCGGGCGGGACCCTCGTCCAAGGACCGGTTCTCCATTGGGGAGTCTGGCCTGTGCCCGGCCTGGGAGGCTAAGAGCCTTGCTTCGCCTGCAACGCCCCCACCCTGCCACAAGGCGGCAGACTTGGACCCAGCCGCTTCAACCCTCCAGTCTCTGCTGAACCACCCAAAAATGGAGTGTGACCGCTGCGACCTCAGTCCCCCAGAGCTCGAACCCCCACCTCTGTGAGGGAATCGGCCACCTCCTGTCCTTGGCGTCCGCAAAAGGCATTCACCTGCGGTGAACCTGGGCCTCGGGCGAGCACGGCCAGGCCCCATGGTAGGAGCCCGGGGAGGCAATGGCAGCCTCTGCGGCCAGGCCTCGGGCTCTCCCCGGGGCTCTCTCGGGGCTCGGGTACACTCTCTCGCCTAGAGAGTGCCCACGCCGTCCCTTGAGCCCCGCGAGACACCTGCTTCCCGTGATAAGAGGCCCCCTGCCTCCGTGGAGCTTGGAACTCTGGGGCCAGGCTGCGGGTCACTGGGCTAAGTGGCTGGAAGCGCGCAGACCCCTCCGTCCCGACCTCCCAACTGCGAAGGACAGGGGGGAGGCCCCCAGGAGATGGCTTTGGTCAGAGCCGCGGCTGGCGGGTTTCGGGCCAAGACGCCGGACCCGGCAGGCTCAGGCCAGGCAGCCCCACCAGAAGCCTCCCTCGGGGCAACGGGCCCCACCCTGGACATATCAGGCCTGCTGCACAGGGTCCTTGTGGTCATGTCCGTGGAACTGGAAGCTCTCCCCGCCACCCAGGGGTCCGTTCCTTTTCCCGTGGACCACACTTGCCAGCCCGTCTCCCACCCCGCCAGAGGCAGAGTGCCAGGGAAGAACTAGGGACCTGGGGCCGGGAAGAGGGTCGGGCCACGGTTCCGGGCCAGGTGGGTCGGGCCCGGGCGGGCGGGACCCACGCCCAGGGACCGGGTCTCCCTGGGGGTCTCGGGCCTGAGACCTGCCTGGGGGGGCTAAGAGTCTCTCTTGGCTCAAACGGCCCCACCCTGCCCCGAGGCGGCAAACTTGCACCCAGACGCTTCTACTCTCTAAAGTCTGGGCTGAACTTTGCGAGAAGGGACTGTGTGCGCTGCGACCTGGGTCCCACAGAGCTCGAACCCCCCCTCCCCGTGAAGGGATCCGCGGCCTGTGGTCCTTGGTGTCCGCAAAAGGCATTCACCTGCGGAGAACCTGGGCCCAGGCGAGAGGGACCAGGCCCCACGGCAGGAGCCTGGGGAGGCCACTGGAGCCACGGGGGCCAGGGCTGGGCATTTTCCCGGGTGCTCTCTCGGGTCCCAGGCGCCCTCTCTCGCCCGGGGAGTGCCCACGCCGTCCCCTGACCCCCGCAGGACGCCTGCATCCCGCCGTAAGCGGCCCACCTCGTCCATGGAGCTGGGACACATGGGGCCGGGGTGCGAGCAACTGGCCTACGTGGCGGCAAACCCGCAGACCCCTCCGTCCCGTCCTCCCCACTGTGAAGATCCCCCTGTTCTTCCATCCGTAAGGGGGTCTCCCCTTACGGATGGAAGAACAGGGGGGAGGCCCCCAGGAGATGGCTTTTGTCTCAGAGACGCCTAGCTGGTTTGGGGCCGAGATGCAGGACCTACAGGCTCAGGGCAGGCAGCCCCACCAGAAGCCTCCCTCAGGGCAACGTGCCCCACCCTGGACATATGAGGCCAGGTTCACAGGGTCCCTGGGGTCGTGTCCGTGGAACTGGAAGCTCTCCCTGCCACCCAGAGGACCGCACTATTTCCCGTGGACCGCACCTCCCGGCACGTCTCCCACCCCCGCAGAGGCAGAGTGCCAGGGAAGAACTAGGGACCTGGGGCCCAGACGGGGTGCTGGCCACGGTTCTGCGCCAGGGGGAGCGGGTCCCAGCGGGCGTGACCCACGTCCACGGACGGGTTCTCCCCCGGAGACTCAGGCCTGCGCCCCGCCTGGGCTGCTAAGAGTCTTGCTTTGGCTCAAACTGCCCCACCCTGCCCCGAGGTGGCAAACTTGGACCCAGCGACTTCACTCTCTAAAATCTGGCCTAAACTGCTCGAGAAGGGACTGTGACCGCTGAGACCTCGATCCCCCAGAGCTCGAACCCCCCTCCCCGTGAAGGCATCCGCGGCCTCCGGGCCTTGGTGTCCGCAAAAGGCATTCACCTGCAGTGAACTCGGGCCCAGGTGAGCAGGACCAGGCCACAGGGCTGGAGCCTGGGGAAGCCTCTGGAGCCAAGGGGGCCCGGGCTTGGGATTTTCCCGGGGGCTCTCTCGGGGCCCAGGTGCCCTCTCTCGCCCGGGGAGTGCCCACGCCATCCCTTGACCCCCGCACGACACCTGCATCCTGAGATAAGCGGCCCTCTGCCTCCACGGGGCTTGGACACACGGGGCCGATGTGCGAGCAACTGGCCTACGTGGCGGCAAACCCGCAGACCCCTCCGTCCAGTCACCATCACTGCGAAGATCCCCCTG
>NW_026527530.1:0-30727 GCF_022682495.2 Desmodus rotundus
GGCCGGCCACGTGATCAGGGGCCGCGGAGGCGAGCTGGCTGCGGGAGGGGAACCGGAAGAGCCTGGAGAAGGCCGATAAGAGCGCGGAGCACCGGGGCGAGGCGTTGCTAGGGGAAGTTGCTAGGGCGGGGCTCCAGGGACCCTCTATAAAAGCCTGGCGCTGGGTTAGGTTTCCAGCTTTCTGGCTGTCAGCGATAAGGCCGTAACTAGGCACCCCCCCGTGCCGCAGGCTTTGGCCCTTTTCCTTACATCTGTGCAGTTATTTTTGGGTCGCGGGGAATCGTGGCCTGAGAAGGCACTGCTCCCTGGGGGAGTGCGGGGAGAGGCTGCAGGCCCGGAAACGGTTTGGGGGGGCTGCTTCCTCAGCCCTGGGGACCTCCCCCAACCCGAGGGGCGAGGGAAACGACCTCAAGAGGTCTCTAAAGAACGGCCCCGGGGTGGTTTTTTTCCTCCCTGTTTACCACGCATCCTCTTCCTTTGCAGAAACTGCCAACCTCCCGCTTTCTGCCAGACACGCTCAGTTTATTCTTATTTCCGCCTGTTCGCGCTCTGCGTTATCTCCACTTCAGCTCTGTTTTCAAAATATTTCACTGCAAGTGGGCCCTTGTGAAAGGCAGTGGCAGGAGTGACGCTCACAGTAATGCTGCTCCACAAAACCCTGCCATAACTTTTATTCCGCACCATGGAAACACACTCGTGCAGATTTGCATCGCCTAACTTTAAGGCTCTGGGAATCTGGAGCCCCTTAATATTTAATATGCTGAGGTTATGGTGTTTCTAAAATCCTGAACAATTTAAAAACCACTAGTGTGAAGTAGGAGGGCTATTAGGAGAGAGCTGTGCCTGCTAAACATAAATGTATTGGCCCACAGAAACGAATTCTCTGCTGTTAAGATACTCGGCAAAATGAAACTCGGTGCCAAAGGGAAAGCAACAAAAAATTCAGAAATCATTTAATTGTGGCGGTATGCACAGAATAGAATTCAGAGGTCTGTGAAATGAGAGATTCGAACTGTTGTCTTTATTTCACTTACACAGAGGGGAATATGGGAGAGAAAGAGCTTCATTGTTTATTACTAACATGGTATCTAGTCCTTCCAAAACCTGAAATCTGAATGGAGTCACTCACTTTTTATCTCTTTGGTGCCTTTAAATTCCTATTTTTTAAAAAAAACAACAACAAACTCCCAAATATTGAGTAGGCATTTGTCATTTAAAATATGAAATAACTATGGTTATTAACTTTTCAAAGACACGAATTTCCTGAGCAATCTATGTCATCTGTTGCTAAATTTTCACAATGAGCACATAGCACCGTGATGTACACAAACTGGACATTAAATAAATATTAGATACTTCATGAATTACTAAGGTCTAATATTTCTGTTATCCATCTGAAGAAATTTATTTTGCACCAATATAACACCTTGTCTCCTAAGGATGCAGGATTCGACTTGGATTGGTCATTATTAAATTCATGTACATAGTGAAGAAAGTGAGGTACTGAAAATAAGGGTTATAGCCAAGAACACGGTGCACATCAGCGGAAAAAAATCTAGAAAGACAGCGGGTTATCTGGGTGACTGAGTTTGTGGCGGTGTCCAGTACACAGATGGTGTTATGTGGCCAGGCCGGTCCATGGTTATGGAAAAATTGAGACAACTGCTGTCACCTTCCCCAACTCATAGTGTTAGGTAGGGAAGGGACAGGAAGTCACATACGTGTAGGAGTGTGACAACTAAGTGGGGAGTGGGCGGGGGCCAGTTCCTGTACTATCAAAATAGTGTAGCTATGCTCCTGGGTTTATTTCTGATAAACCACCCTGGCTTTGTTCTTGCCCATTTTCTCCAAAAGATTGACTCTAGCTGTACAGTTGCTTTTTGAGAACTGGTTCAGCTGCCACAGGGATGCTGGGAGAGCATCCTGAGGCAATGTGGAGTAATTGTTCACCACCAGGAAATGACAGCACCAGTGTTTGTGTGGCAACCCATGACAGGGACTCCATTGAGCCTAAATGTCACGCTGGCCTGCAAGGACAGGAAGCAGAGCTCTGCACACTGGCAATTTCCATAAATGACAGCAAAGCTTCTAAACCAGTGTAATGCAGACTACATCCATGTGTGACATCAAGTTGTACTTCTGTGTTTTCAGCCATGTTCAAGCTCAGGGATGAAAAGAGGCTGTTAATGTCATCTTTATGGCAAAAGACAACAGTACAGGCTGGCTTCTCCCATGCCACCAACACAAAACTGCTATAAACTCCAAATTGGCAAGTGTCACCTTATAGATGGCTCCCTCCAGGAACAATGAGGCCAGCACCCAGGCTGGAAGAACATCTTTCTGGATAGGAGCTGTGTAGTCCACACTGGGTAGTGGATGGTGTGGGAGGTAGAGCCTAAAGCAAGGACCTGAGATGGTTGGCTGCCAGAGAAGGCACAGCTCCATCCACCCTCTTCCTTTATTGGACAAAAGAAAATAAGACCCGTCAAGGATGAGGTGGAGTTGAGATACAGGAGAAGTTTGTGTTTAGCACTGATGCTAGGAAGAAGCCTGGAAGGGGGAAGAGAAGACTAGGGTAAAGGTCCAGAACAGAGATAAAAAAGCCAGACCCAAGGTCAATGCTGAATGAGCCCACCTCTTTGTCATGTCAGAAAGAAGAAAGGATCTCTATTCAGCTTGGCCTTAAATCAAGAAATTCTACCACTTCCGATTGCCCCATAGACTACCTTGTTTGCATTATCACGACGATACTAGTTTCCCAAGGCGGATTGGTTGCCGTCACTCTTACATCACCATCGGAGAGGGTGCTGCACTCAAAATTGTTCGTTTCTGTCTCGATACTCACTGTACTAGAAGTGCAAAGCAAAACTCACATAGCACCACCTATCTTCCAAAAATTTAGGGTCTCAGCGCTGGAATTTTTTCAACATTGAAATTTGATTCTCTCTAGTCAATAGAAATACATAATTCCTTATAAATTCTGTATAGCCAGGCCTTCCAAAAGGGGATTTTCCTGCGGGAGAAGTGACAGGTCGTTGGGGTTATTTTTTTTCTTTAATTACTTGACATTAGAAGCTGTCCACTGTACTAGTCAGGGTTTTCCATAGAAACAGCCAATAGGATACATCCAGGGTGGGGCCCCAGGAGGTATACAGTTGTGAGTACGTGAAACACGGTTTATTCATGTTATCACTTACTAATTATTGTATTATTTTCTTTTTTAATATTTTTATTGTTCAAGTACAGTTGTCTCCATTTTCATTTTCTAGATGAACAACGGTAAACCTACTTTTGCCCCACCCTGGATATTATATTAACTTTAGTATATATGCATATGGAGAGAGAGAGATTTATTATAAGGAATTGGCTCATTCTTCACACGATAATGGAGCCTGACTCGCCCCCAAATCTGCAGGGTGAGCTGCAAGCTGAAGATCGAGGAGAACCGATGTAGTTCTAGTCTGAAGGCCAGCAAGCTCAAGTTTAGGAATTCTCCCTTACTGGGCAGAGGGAGAATTCTTAACTTTTTCATTCTATGCATGTCTTCCACTGATTGGATGCGGCCCACCCACGCTAGGGAGGGGAATCTGGTTTATTCAATCTACCAGTTCAAATGCCAATCTCATCCAGAAACACCATCACAGGAACACCCAGAACAATGTTTGATCAAATATCTGGGCACCTCCGTGCCCAGTCAAGTTGACACATAAAATTAACCCTCACACCCACTAACTGGGGTTATCTTTGTTAGGGAAATAACCTTCACTATTTTGTTTACTTTCGCATTGACAACCAAAGAGGAACTGTTATTCCGTGACTGGAGAGAGACTGAATAAACATCAGCGTTGCTTACTCCCCAGAAGTTTCACTGTGCGGACCCAGGAAAATCACCTCGCTGTTTTATGCACCTGCTTCTGAGGGGCTGCAATATAGCTGCTGCCAGAATTCAGCTTTTCACCTCCAGGTGTGGTCAAAGTTCACAGTTGTAAAATTCTTTAAGATTTTTTTTTTTTTTGAATGAAAGTTGTGTGCCTTAACAATGAAAATGTCAGGAGTCATCAGGTAACTGAATTAGGATTCTGGTTTGAACAAATTAACTAACTTTATTTTAACAAACTCAGCTGTCCGGCTAACTCACCTACCTGGAACATATTTTTGAAAAATACAAAGAAGCCCAAAAGCTTCTATCCAGTGAATGTTTGTGCATTTTTTCCCTATAGCAGCCTAGGCTCCTCTTGTTTTAAAAGGGATTCTAACAAGGTTGGTGGTCTGCTTCACGGCCTCCAGAAAACTGGAAAATTAGTAAGAAATAAATTATTGAATTATAGGAGGTGGAGAGACCAGAAGAACGGAAGGCAGACAGGGGCTGCAGGGGGCTGGTGTGGGGGCAGGAATGAGAAGTAATCGTCGCAGCCGGATTGGTGTTATAAAAACACAATACAAAAGGAACACAGCCGTTGGGGGAGATTTCGTATCGGGTCAAATGCACCACAGAGGCCCGAGAGCACAGCAGAGCGAGAGCATCGCTGAAAATCCTGAGACTCCGGAATCCTGAGGGCGAGGCTCGCTCGGGTTCAGGGCTCCCTAGCTAAGGCGGCAAGGCGGTGTGATCCACACGTTAGAAAACTGCCCACTGAAAAAGGGTAGGATCTTGAACAGTCATGAATCGGTGGGGAGAACCCTAACAGTTCTGAAAACTCAGCTGTGCAAACAACATGTCTCCTGAAAGTTCCAGGTAGCCGGTCTCAGTTGTCTAGACTGTCTGCAGAGAACTTTTGCATTTTAATGTCTTTCGGACAGAGGACGAGACGAACCGCTCTGTGTACAAAGAAACAGCTTCCTCCTCGTTGCTGTAATAGGACATTAATTTCAACACACGACTTCTCGTTTAGTTACCCAGAGTCTTGAAAGACAGACGATCTTTGCCACTCTGGATAAGACGACAAGGATGGAAATGACCCAGAAATGCTCTCCCTTTCCAGAAGTCAGCAGAGGGCTTTTTTTTTTTTAATATTTACTAAAAGTTTACAACCCACGCGTAAGGGCTACATAAAGGATTCAGAAAGGGTACGAATGCATATTTACCCTGTAATCCCTGTCGAAATCCTCTGGACATTGACAGGAGAGAAATAATGCAGATTTGGTGCTGCTATTAGATGATGCCAAAAATTCATATATAGTCTCAAAATGGTATTAACAGTAAAGCACAGCAGTGCTTCCCAAAATATGTTTCGGAAAACGCTAGGTCACCCCAATGCACTGTTATAAAATAAATCATTTCCAAATACATTTGGGGACACCCCATACATATGCCCCGAGTGGAGATCCACAAAGTCCATTAGCATGATAAAAACCCTGACAAATGCTGTTATCTTTCTAAAATCCAGTATTCCATAAACTTATTTGACTATGGAGCCGTCTTTCTGAGTCACACCTGTGAGCAAGCATGCCCTGGGATTAGTGTTCAAAAAAGGCTGATGTTGAAAAGTCTTTAATTATGATTAATTATGAGATTTCCACACAAAAACCCAGAGGGTAGTGCCTGCAGTTCTTGAGGGGATATTCTGGAGCTCAATTCACTTTAAGTCATAAAAACAAACACACTTTGTTCCCCTCCACTTTACCATATGTATCTTTCTTGTTAGGACCAAGGCTGGGGAGCTGAGTCTTCCTTCTGCCCCTTGGAGGGTAAGGTAAGAACTGAACACAAGGACATTCCTTGTCTTCTTCATGCCCGTGTGCAGAGTCAGTAAACACAGAGGAATTCACTGTGTTGAGCTGAGCCTCTGTATCATCGTAGCTAATGCTGGAGATTTAGAGACCTGCTCTCTGAGTGGGTTGTTCAATTCAATCGAACAACTCTTTATTTCTTACTTCCTTAATGCGGGCAACGCGAGATGAGACAAAGGGGACTGGGGAGAGATGCCAAGATCAAAAAAAGGTAGGGGCCTATTCTCTAGATGCTCCAGAACCATAATAAATAAAAATCATTCTTCAAGCATAGCAGCCCAATAAGTGCTGTAATAGCCATTGTAACAGACAAACACACATTACGTCCTGTGGGCAGAGAGGACAGACAGAGACTGAGCGAGAGAGGAGACAGGCAGAGACTCGGTTTTGAATGGATGCGCGGTGGAGAGGCTGATTAGGTCAGCGTGCACACACGTTAGAGAAAGGCCCAGATGAGGAGAGCACAAGGCTCAGGTAACGGCAAGAAGCCGGAGTTACTGCAACAGCGTGTGTGGCCAGGGACGAGGGCGGAAACCATAGACGACAATGGTTGAAGAGTTAGGGCTCTTAACTCCAGGCTGAGAGTCCAGACCTCTATCGCTGTAGCTTTTGAACAAACGAGAGACATGATCGGATCTGTATTTTAGAGAAATTACCCTGGGGAGCGACTGGAAGTGCAAACAACAACAGCCGCCCTCTCTTGAGGAGCCATCCCTATTTTGCTAGTATGGAAACAGGCTCAGAAAGGCTTGACCTAGGCCACACAGCAATTGAGTGTCAGAACCAGGATGCCAGCTGGGGTCCGACTGACTGCACTGCACCGTGGCGTACTATCCGGTCCTGCCATGAGGCAACTGCCAAGGTCAGAGAGAAGGAAGGCCTGCAGGCAGTGGCCGCAGAGAACAGGTGGGAGACATAGAGGAAGCAGCATGGGTAGATGGCACTGTGACTGGTGTCCTTACAGAGACGTCACATAGTCCAGGAGGGAGACCACAAGGAAGACACAAGAAGACGTTGGTGAATCACGAGTGTCTCCCTCCTGCCAGAAACCCTCATGGTCGCTGCTGAGCCCTGAACAGCGCTCAGGGACTCATTGCTGTTGTGTCTTTCTCTTCCATGTACTTCTTGCCGTATTCCTTCTCTCTGCCTTTCCCGGGGTGTATCTGGGCCCCATGTGCAGCCTGTCAGTGTCTGTTATGAATTCATAATGATGTTCCGTTATTATCTGCACGAATCTGGGAAACGCTCGTGTGTGTGCGTCATAGATCTGTGTAAATAGAAGCCCCAATGAGAGGGGCTGGATACTGTTACGATATTCATGAAATGCAGATGTGGGTGTAGACATTAGGCCTGCACCTGTCAGCCTGAGTTGCATTCCTTTGTGTGGTTATTATAATATTGGGTATACACCTTGTTTGTGCAACAAAATTAATATTTGTTGACCACGAAATAAGAGGATCTATGTTTTAATTTTGATACTGTCTAAGACTTATTTTGGGGTAAGAGTGGCTTCCTGGAAACACCATTATCTTTCCCTTGAAATTTCAACACTCACAAAGACGTACGACAGAAAGACGAGATTCCTCCATCAGATATTTGTAACTATTCCATTTCTACTGGCTTCTACAGCCTGGGTGCGTAGTTCTGTTTCACACGTCTGAAGCCTAAAAACTGTCCTCAACCCTGGGCCCATCAGACACCCCCACTCTCAGTCCCCTTCCTCCGGGATGTCCCTTCAGGGGGGTGTTCTCTGTGCTAGTCCTGCCCCTTTGCTCACCCAGCCTCTTTCTCAGCTCTCTGGGAGTCCCCCATGTCTCTCAAGGTCAATTACCTTTCCCCTAAGCTTGTTCTCTCTTCTGTATTCCCTAACTCCCTGACTACCATCTATCCACCTGAGCTTAATCTGTGAAATTGAGAGTCCTCACAGATTCCCATGCTTTGTGATCCATCAAATCTGGTCGGTGTCCCATCCTTCACATCTCTCTCCCAGCCCTTCTGTCCCTAATACTCACGCCTCGTGAGCTCCCCACCGCCATCCTCAACCCCTCCATCCATGCTCCGCACCGCGGCCAGAGTGATCTCCCGGAAACCAAGTGTAAGCCAAGTTTAATGATGTCATTCTCTTGCCCCCATTCCCCAATAGCACCTGGCAACCTCTAGGGGAAGTTCAAACGTCCCAACTGGCCCCCCGGGGGCAGGTTTATGGATGCTTGTTACATGATTAAAAGTAACTACCTAAATAAAAGACATGCTTGAATAATGGGGACATTGTAAATCCACTTCCAAGGTTAAAAAAATGAAATGAAATAAAAGCTATAGAGATGGGCTTTGAGCAAGCGTGTTGAGCTCTAAGTGTTCCAAGGCCAATGGTTTTTGTTCCTGCACTTTCAGTGTGATCGAAAAGGCTACTCAGAGAAGAAGGACCCATGGACACGGGCAACAGTGTGATGACAGGTGGGGGGGAGGTGGAAGAGGATATGGGGGGATAAGTGGTGACGGGAAAAAATTTAATTTCATTTAAATTAATTAATTAATTAAAAGCTACGCAGAAACTGCTTGACAAGGATATTGTAAGGGCAAGCAGACCAGTGTGATTTTTAAAAAATCATACTGTTGTTTATGCTCAGATTCTTTTATTTAATCTGCACAGATTACGTTTTTCTGGAAAATAATAAAGGACTTTCTGCCCAGCATCCTTTCTCTGCCACCTCATCCTCCGGCAGCCCCAAATTCATCTTCGGCACCCCCACTGTGGAGCAGCCGGGAGGTCAGGAGGAGCTGGACACCCCCACATTTTACGCCAGGCCCCCATCCATCAGGGCAGTCCCATCCCCTCGCCCCAGTCACCACTCGAGGAACGGACGCCTGACGCAAACTGGCTGGTCAGCGTGAGGTTAAAGACTCCTGTCTGCCGGCTGAAGCAGAAGTGCGTTCTCCCCCCAGACCTGACCTTGGGTGCACATAACCCAGCCTGTTGCTCCTGGGCACAGAACCAGAGCCGGGGGAGTCCCAGGAAACAGCTGGGGATCCACCAAACGATGCCCGAAGCCCGACTTTCCTCAGATTGTTCAATTTCATGAGCAAGAAAGTCCTCTCACTTCAGAACCAACCTGCACCGGTGTAAGACCTCGCGATGGGAAATCACCCTCAGAACCAGTGTGCCCACCCTGGGAGCCTTCCCACCGGGCACCGTGGAGGGGCTCGGAGGTGGAGAGGAGCAGTGACTAACCCGAGCTCCTCTGTGTATTATGAAACCTGGGCAGGGAAATGTAATGACTACTGTAAAAATATGAAAACACAGTGCTGTGTGGCTGGGGGGACCTGGCTGGGAGGTGCTCTAGGGAGGAAGTGGAATTTAAGGTGAACTCTGGAGAACGGGGAGGCACAGGCAATGCCTGTGTCTGGTGCCGGCTGGGCAAGCAGGGCTGCACAGAGCAGAAGGCAGCGCCAGAGGCGGCCTCTGAAAGGGGCGGGATGGGTCTGGGCACTCGGAGTCTTTTTCAGTGCTCACCGCACACCAGGCACTTCCCTCTGGGCGTCATCTCGCAAGGTGAACACCACTGTTACTGATTTCTTTTCTTCCCAGTGGAAACCTGGGGCACAAAGAGGTTAAGTGATTTTCCCTGGTTCCAACAGCTAGTTCATGCAGAAGCCCAGCAATCTGGATGGCCACGCCTAACCATAAGGCTGCACTGCCTTCCCCAGTGTCTCAGCAAGCAGGCGACCTGTGTCCACACACAGTCAGGGCTGAAGGACTTCACGAGGTACCCAGGGCCAGGGTTACATAGTCCTAGTCGTGCCCCTTCCTCAAGTACCCCCAGCTGAATTTGGAGAAGGCAGAAAGATACAGAGGAAAATGGCGCTCACAGGTAATAAAGAAATACACGTTCTGTGAAGAGTCTTCACACCATGCCTTTCCCCTGCGGCACCACGTCATTCTGCTGGCGGCGGAGGAAGGTCACTGAGGATGTTCATCCTGGCTTTGCGAGGCCCCAGGCGCTCAGCTCCTCTGACCACGTGTGGCCCAGGTGCTTCCCTGGCTAGGGGCCTGCGGGACCAGGGCCAGGCGGGACCCCTGAGCAGACTCCCAGATTTCTTTCCTGTCCGGGGCAGCAGCCAGGCCTTCCTGACCTCAGAAGCTCCTTGCCGGGGGGGGGGGGGGGGGGGGGGGGGGGGGGGGGGGGGGGGGCGCTCAAGGGCCTGGGACTGGCAGGAAGACCTTTCTCTCTCTCGGGGGAATCTGGGCTGCCATGAGATAAAGGACAGGTAAAAAGAGAAAGTCCTGCTACTGCATCCTCCTCCTCCTCCTGGTTAAGAGGACAAGGTAAGGTCATTTCTGATGTTCACATGAAAAAATCGAGTTGCAAAGGGACAGCAATGGCTATTTACATAAATATCAAGCACACTCAAGGTAGATAATAAAACGCACCCCCCCAACTTCATCCCTATGGAAATATGTTTTTCTTAGAGACCAAGGGTTCTCAAACTTGAGTGCCATCCAAAGGAATCATTAAAATAGTGCTGAGCCCTAGCCCCAAAGCTCCTGATTCTGTAGGTCTGGAGCGAGGCCTGGGAATCTGCATTTCTAACAAGTTCCGGGCGAAGGTCTAACACGTTCGCTGCCAGATAGTCAGGGGCCCCACGTGGTGAACATGCTTCAGACTGCGGCGCTATGACGCGCTGTGACAAACGCTTTGATCCCTTTACCTTGGAGCATTCTAAAAGAAGGCACTAAACACCCATCATTTGGCTGTATAATCTCCAAGTCTCTCCCAGCATCAGATCCTCTGACGAGGACCCCGTCTGCAGTTTACTGAGGGATTGTGTTCCAAAGGCTACCAGCCAGTTGTGATACCTCCGGAAGCATTTTGCTCTGAAAGGAAAGTGAGGAGGAGGCATCAATTGAGTTATCATTGGTCACATTTGCCGAGGAGAGAGACCTCCTTCTTTGCGGAAGCACATCCTGAATTGGGCTCAAAGGGCAGTTACAGACTCCCAGTCAGGGCCTCCCTCTCTGCTTGTTTGTTTTCCTAGAGACTGAGTCAGGAATCAAGGGCCACCCACATGGATGTCCCTGGGCAGGGAGGGGCGAATGCCCACGAGGAGTCTTGGAGGTCACAGCAGGGAGCCAAGGAGCCCTGAGATCCCGGTTAACTGATGGCAGAGCCAGATTCAAAACCTACACCTTCTAATTGAGGCTCTGGAATGGATTCTTTTTATGGGAGTTTTGTTGCCGTTTTAATTAAATTGCAGGCTTTCCTGGCACACCAGCCCCAGCAGTTCGAGGACTCCTAATCTCATGCATTAGTCAAACCAAAGTTGCTCCCTTGCCAACCAGGAAATGGTTTGACCTGCTCTTGCTGCGAAGGAGGGAATTAGCATCTGGTGTGGAATATAACCCTGGCTCTTTGCACATTGGATTGTTCATTCTGGCTTTATGGTCATGCCAGGTATAAGTCCTGTCTGGTCAGGCTTGACCAGGCTATTCTTCTTCTTCTTTTTTTTTCTCTTCCTTTGGCGGGTGAGGACTTTCAACTTTTTTCAGCACATCTGAGGCAAGCTCTAACAGTACCTTGTAGTGATTTACTGCTTAATTATAACTGTGCCCATGTCTGCCTGGGCCTGTATAAGTATTGGAGCCCTTTTCTTTTCATCTAACATAGGCAGTTGTAGCTACGGATTCAGAAGAGACTTTTCTTTTATGGTTGATGAATGATTTCTCAAGTGGTACCAAGCCAAGTCAATCCAAACAGGGATGCAGGACTAAAGCAAAGAGGAAAGCTGTTACCCAGGAGAATGGAGGCTAGAGAAAGAAACCTAAGCTTTAAGGTCGAGTAGCATTCAATTGATCAACAAACCATTTGAGCTATTCTCTATCAGAGAGAGACACAGAGAGAGACAGAGGTCCATAAGGCTCCCCAAAGAACACAGGCCAAAATCTATACGCTCAGATCAAAAACACCTTTGAGCTGGAGGATCTTAACACGGAGGTTTTAATCCAGGTAACAGGCAGAATCCTGATGCCCGAGAACCCCTGAGTGAGACTAGAGAAGGGGAGGAAGCACAGAACCGACTCCAGAGCCCAACATCTCTCTGCTGGAGGATGACACGGAGCGTCTTGGCTTCAGTTTTGCTCAAGAAGCCTGGCGTTCGTTATGTTGAAATTTTCAGCACCTCCAGTTTTATTTTAAAGTTGTTTTCCCTGAACATCCCAAGCAGAGTGGGGAAGTCACGTCTTAGCCACCGTTGAGGAGAAGCCCTGGACTCTGCCCCATGTGAGGAAACCTGAGGGAGCTTCGAAATGCAGTAGGAAGCTTTGAAAGAGTCACAAGCATCATCTTCATGATTCTGGACGCCTTTCAAGCCCCTTTCATCCGAAGGTCTCAAAGAGCTGCACAAACAGTAATTATTCTCAGAGCACTAGATATTAGTATTTGATCAACCTCTCACTGATGCTTCCACATGTGTAGACATCAGGTTCCACCCCATTATTTATCTTAGAGAAAAAGAATATTTCCCCACTCCCCAAGTTCATAGGGAAAATGACCTTGCCTGTTAAGTACACAGTTCTGGGCCTGAGTCTGTGGGCTGTACAAAGAAATTCTGTATAAAGCACAGCCCCTGCCCTCAAGGAGTTTAGTTTATTGAAGAAATAAAATGCATGTGTATAATTAACAACAATATAAAATTCTTTCAAGACAGGATATAATTAAAGTAAAATGAAAGGTTTTCAGTGGGAGCCAGGAAGAACTTGGTGGAGGAGGAGGGGTTTGGACTGGACCTTGGTTCATCAGTGTGTGTCTGTGGGGGGTGGGGGGGTGCCTTCCAGCAGCTGGAAACGACAGCATGGGCAAAGGTACCGATGCTTGGCTTCTTGAGAGGTCAGGTAGCCTGGCATTGCTGGAGTCAGAATAGTCAAAGATGAGATGGGAAAGCTGGGCGTGTTAGGACCAAACAGTGAAGGGCCTTAATAACAAATTCTCAAAATTTTTGACTTTCAGGATATGCCAGAATAAAAGAAGTAGGGCTAGACACTGGGCCATGTGAGCAGTTGAAACTCGTGCTGGACTTGAAATAATAAAGGAAATGGAACTGGTTGCAGAAAAAATAAACCAGGAGGGTTTGGAAGAGATGGTTCTCAAAGCGTGGTCTGGGGACCAGCAGCGTCAGCCTCAAGCGGGAACTTGCACTTGATAGAAGTGCAATGTCCTGGGCCCCTGTGTAGAACTATTGAATCAGAAACCCTGGAGCGGGCCCAGCAAGGTGTTAGCCAAACTTGCACGCTCAAGTCTGAGAACTCCCGAGCTACAGGAACAAGTACAGCAGAATTCTCTCCACCTAATTCATGCTGCGCCTATGCAAAACCAACCAACCCAAAACTGTTAAACCCATCCTTCGAATTCGTCTTTTAAAAAACCTTTTTATTATGTAAAAATTTTAAACTTACATAAAGTAGACAGAAAGAGCAATAAACCTTCATGTACTCATCACCCAGATTAACAACTAGCAAAACTCTGCTGCACTATGCCTTTCTCTCTGAATTATTATGTTAACACTAGAAATTATTCCAACTCACTCTTCCATATTTCAGTGTGCATCTCTTAAAATTATACTTATGTTCTTATGTGACCACAATGTTAATATCAACTGAACAGAAAGAACAGTATTTTCTTGGTTTCTCCTAATATCCACACTCTAATCAATTCCTTTTAAAAAAAAAATTTTAAAGATTTTATTTCTTTTTAAGAGAGGGGAAAGGAAAAAGCAGAGGGGGAGAGAAACATCAATGTGTGGTTGCCTCTCATACACCCCCAGCTGGGGACCTGGCCCACAACCCAGGCATGTGCCCTGACTGGGAACTGAACCGACGACCTTTTGGTTCGAAGCTCACGCTCAATCCTGAGCTATACCAGCCAGGGCCAATCAATTATTTTTGATACCTGCAACAGAGTCTAGTCCTATTGTATCTGGCTATTTTCTATAGTATGATACCCACCTACAACAATACAATTGAGAGGGATACTGAATAAGAAGAAAAAGACTTTAGACATTTTTCTTTGTGAAATAGCACTAAAAAAAAAGAATATTCCTTTTTAGGTAGAGATAAATTTGTAAGTATTTGAGGGAAGTTCCTTATTATCTATGGATTACATAATATTACCTGTGAAATGAGTTTCCATTCTGGATGCTGTGACATCATGCTAGTTGTCAGAAAAAGTAATTAACCAGGATGAATCTTAGCTGGAGTAAGTATAGCTTCCTGCCGTATGTCTACCTGCCCCGCACTCTGTATCGTCAGCACAAATGGTATTGGAATGTGCGGTGCTTCCGAAACTGTTTTGGAAATACCTGTGCTGTATGGCTATTAAAAATACAGTAAAATATTCCCATTACCTCCAAAATAGTCTTAGTTCTCTCAATTTTTTAGAGTCAGAAGTAATCATTGTACCCACTAATATGGTTATTTTAAGCAGTTCACCTATACTAATGCTTAATTTTTTTTAAAGCCATTAAGAAAGAGGTTAAATGATGCCAAGACAACAGGAAAAAAAGAGAAGAACGTAGCCCTGGCCAAGTAGCTCAGTTGGTTGGAGTATCGTCCTAATAATACACCGAGGTTGTGGGTTTGATCTCCACTCAGCGCACATTCAAGAAGCAACCAATGAATTCATGAATAAGTGGAACAACAAATTGATGTTTCTCTCTCTCCCTCCCTCCCTCCCTTCTTGCTCTAAAAAACCAATAAAAAAAATTTTTTTAAGAAGAATATAACCATGAAAAGATAGTTAACCAAATGTTTAGGTGATAGGAAATGGAATTTTTTAATTTAATTCTCTCAACAAGTCATTTTTTCTGAATATATGTGTATTCTGTCGACTACAGCCTGTCATTTGTAAAATGACAGAAACTTGATATTTATCAGGTAATGAATTTCGTTAGTCTACGTTCAAGACATGCACATACCGTGCGTCTTCTCTACACTCCGGCAACCAGAATCTGAGTCAGGTGACACAACCAAATACGAAGCGTAAGTTTGGGTGACAACTGAATTGTACCACCCCTTAAAATCTGATACACACGGTGGATTTTAATTATTTCATTTCCTTTCTTGACCTTTTTGGGGAGAGAAGAGGCCCATCCCTCTGTCTGGTTCTCATCACCTCTTCTACCTGCTTCTCCCTCCTCCCCAGGCCATGTCACAAACATGTCAATATATAAAATCATATTTTAATTCAATGATTCATAAGGTTGGAAATTCTATGAACAAGTCAATAAAATGTACAGCGGATTGTATGGGAGATAAGAACAATTCCAAAAATAGTTGTATGCCTCTCTGTGTTTCTGTTCTCCCAGCACGGAGGCTCACTGCCTTTAATTATCGTTTGAGACACAGTGTTGAAATATTTAATCTCTGAGTAATGACTGGATTTGAGTTTCCTAATTGGCATCTCCGTGGTTAGCATCCGTGCCAAGCAGGAATCTAGAATGCACACACTGTACAAGGCATGGCCTATATGTAAACATTTCTGATACCTGCCACCTTCCCTTCAGGGCAGTGATGTCACAACAAAAAAAAGAGAGAAAATAAATATGGTATACTTTATGATTCTATATGTATTGAATTGCTAAGCAACAACCTGTTAAGGTTTACAAGTCAAACCAAACATCCAGCCCTGGCCAGTGTGGTTCAGTGGGTTGGGCATCATCCCAAGTACTGAAATGTCGCTGGTTCAATTCCTGGTCAGGGCACATGCCTGGGTTGCAAGTCCGGTCCCCAGCAGGGCGCATATGGAAGGCAGCCCATCGATGTTTCTCTCCCTCTCTTTTCTCCTCCCTTCCCCTCTCTCTTAAAATCAAAATAAATAAATAAATTATGTTTTAAAAAACTCTGTGTGTGATCAGCACACAGTGAAGTGTGATTATGTCTTTAAACCCTTGGCGTTGGGACCAGGTCTTGCTCACTCTCGAACGGCATTTCAGTACCTGGGAGTAGTTCCCAGAAGATACTGCTCCACCCACAACTGCGTGACTTATTTAAAACCTTGTGAAACCAGCTTGAAAGGACTGAAAGAATAGCTTAGGTAGAGAGGTCATCGGCTTGAACTCTGCCCACCAATTTTTGTGTGTGTGTTTCTCCTACACGAACAATCCACAGGAGTGCCCCGTGGGCATCTTCCTGCAATGATTGTTAGCTTCATATTTTTTGAAATGGCATGAAACTCATCATCTGCAACACACCTCGGGTGAGTGCACGATACATGCTCTGTGCGTGGGACCTACAAGCGCACCTTTCCTGAATAATGCATGTTTCCCTCGGCGGTGTTTGTTCAGCCTCCAGTTACACATGGGTGAAGGTGGAGAAAGGTGGAATTACAGAACCCAGCTGTTCTGCCCATTGAGAACGTTTCTGAGACGCAAAGCCAAGGCACGGACCGATGACACGGACTAGTAGGCAGGTGACAGAATTGCTCCTGCAGCTGGGGAGAGGGAGAAGCAATTCTGATTGTCTCATCTAGCCGATGTGGACAATCAAATCCCTGTGAGTCTTACGGCAGCATCTTAAGCCTTTCTGACTTAGGGCAGGTTATAACCAGTTACTTTAGAAGCTTGGGAGCTCCACCGAAACCTATCCACTTGTATTCACCAACGTCACCCCAATAAGTTCAATTAAAAAAGAAGCCTTGGAGCTCCGTATTCACCTGGAGGTCATGGTGTCCGTGTTCCCCTGAAAAGGAAAACTGATCTTCTTCCAAATGTAACACCGTGTGGGCCTGAGATTGCAGTCTCACCTGGGGGAGGCGATCCAGCGGATGATTCAAGGAGGCCACTCCCGAATACTGAGCCGAGCCGTCATTAATTACTTGGTAGGATCAAAACAAAGCCAACTCTCACGGCGCCAGGCCTCTACCAGCCACTAGGTGAGGGCGGAGGCCAGTTCACCACACTGGATGGTGTGGTTGTCAGAACTGGATCTCCACATCATCTACCCCCTCCCCCAGGCACAACCCAGACGCAGAACCTTAGCTGTCTCCAAATTCAGACACAAGGGATCCAGTCGTGTTCATACACAGCGCCCAGCGCTTTCGCTGAATTCTCTCTACTACTTCGTTAGGGGGGACCTTTCCTCTCACATTACAGAACAGGAAGCTAAAGCTTAAGTAACACACGGCCGAGAAGAGGCAGTGCCAGGAGAGGAACCCAGGCCCCTTTGAATCCAAATTTCACGTTCATTCTACTTCCTCATCTTCCACCAAAAAAGAAAAAGAAAGTATATGTGTTGTAGACAAACAAGAGCTGTTGTCCATCTCCATCTTGGTATTGGCGGGGTCTAAGCTTCTCTGGATGGGGCTCATTGGGCCTGATAGGTTCTGGGTAGAGGTGACAAGTATGTTGATAACATGAGACCATAAGATCTCCTGCCTCTCAGGATTCACTAACTTCATCCAAGCCGGAGATGATGAGTTGACAATGTTCTTTGGACACTTTGTCATGACAAGGTACCATTCTGTCTGGAGTAAACAGACAGGCTGGCGTCACCACTTGAAAAGGCGTTTCCTTCCCTTTCATGCCCTCCCTCTGTAGCTGGAAGCAACTAACTGAAGTTCATTTAGCCACATGCTCTCCTCCAAAACAGACTGGAGGAGAAGGGGGGAAGTGCCCCAGGGAGGGTCTCAGCTTCAGGGCACCCTTATTAATTCTGTGGTAATGACTCAGGGGCACTTTGAGCCCCTGGTCCCAAAGCTTCACATATTCCCACGCCCCCTGCCTGGCGGAGCACTGCTAGGGCAGCACTGCTCAGGTGGAGACCGGAAGAAGACTGGAGCCCCGCACCGCCTGTCCAGGACCAGGTGGGCCCAGGAATGTGAAGCCATGTGTTCCCGGGGTTAGATGTTTACGGTACTCGTGCCTCTACTTTGATGTTCTCTGGTCCACGTCACTGGCCCCAGTTCTGCTCTGGTGTTTGGGAGGACAGTGGGAGAAAAATGGGTAAGTCGGTGCTCTGGTTGCTATTTCTCCACAATGAGACAGGATGAAAACTCCGCGAGGTTCCCTTCTGAATCCATTGCCTGAAGACCAAGATGTTCTTGGCTTGAACAAAGTCAAAGTGGCTTAAATAAAACTAATGAGCCCTGGCCCACATGGCTTAGGTGGTTGGGCATTGTCCTGCAACTCAAGGGGTCGCCGTTTCATTTCCTGGTCAGGGCCCAGTCCCTGGTTGGGGCACGTGAGATGTTTCTCTCTCACATCGATGTTTCTCTCCCTCTCTTACTCCCTCCCTTCCCCTCTCTCTAGCATCAATAAGAAAAAATTAATTAAAAAAATAAAAACTAATGATATTTGGTTTTGGACAGTGTAAGAATAAAAGTCCCACCTTTATATAGAGTAGAAAGGTTGCTTTCATTCACTCAATCAACAAATGTATACTGAGAGCCTATTAAGAATCAAGCATTGTTGTTGTAGATTCAATGACGAGAAAACACGCTCCTCTCACGAATTTATAATAAGCGGGAGAGAGAAATATTGAGCAAATCCAGGCATGCGCCACATAACGACGGTTCAGTCAAGGACAGACCACGTGTACGACACTGGTCCCATGAGATTACAACGGAGCTGGGAAATTCCTATCACCTAGTGCCATTGTAACCACGTAACATCACAGCTCAACGCACTACACTGGCCCACGCTATTCAGTACAGGGTTCCGTCCTCAGTCAGGCTCCTTGCCCTCCAGCTTCCAGAATTCTCTACCCAACTAATGGGCAGGAGGAGAGAGGCAAGGCCTGCCACTCTCAAACACAACTCTACTCTCTTCACTTTAAGGCCCCCATTCTCTCAGGCAGCCCCTTCTCAAAGTACCAACTCTCCCCTCTCCCCTCCGCCAGGGGCAGTTACAGCTCCCTGCTGTTGCTTGTGCCTAAGGCCCTGTCCACACCCCCTTAGTTAAGTCCTTGTCGTGCTCAGCAGCCACCTCCCCTCAGCTGGGACCCAATGAGGCAAGCCCCCAGAGCAGGCGGGAGGGAGCCAGCTCCCTGAGCCTGAGGAAGGCAGGGGAGGATGGTCCAATGGTGACGTCTGCAGGGAGGAGCCCGTGGACCTCACCCTGATGCCTGCAGTTTCTCTGATGGACTAAGATGCAGTGAGTGATCACTCCTTCTCACAACCGTGCTTCCAAAATGAATAATCTTGTTCTTAATAGAAGAATAAAGCTTTTATTTTGGCTGCCGAGCATTACTGGGTTTGATTATCACAAAACTAATAAGGGGTTAAGACTGTTGACTCTGGAGCCAAACTGCCTCCTTTGAATCCTCGTTATCACAGTTTTGTGATGCTAGACAAGTAACCTAGTCTCCGTGTCTCAGCTTTCTCATCCCTAGAATAGGGCTGTTAATAACAGAATTTGCTTCCAAAGTTTCAGGAGCATTGAAGGCATCTACACATGTAAAACACCGAGAAACACTCAGCACAGCCCATATTGTGCACTCAGCGAATGTCGGCTACTATTACTGCCAGGAGAGAGAGGCAGCGGGCTGGGTGGCTGGAGTAATGGCAGAGCCAGTGCAAGGGAGCAGAGGGATTTGAGCAAGGACAGGTGAAAAGCCCCTGAGAGAAAGCTCTGAGAGCCCGCCGAGGTTAGAGCAATGCATTCCATTCGTTCAAAGCCTGTCTTTGAGTGTTTCACATCTGCCAGGAATGTGCTAGAACCACAGACGTAAACAAAGCAGTTTTAACCCATGCAGACAAGATATGACAAGAAGGCGTGGGTGTGATCGTTCGGTGGGGGTTTCCCTAGGGGCTGGGCAGCCCAGGGAAGGATGAGATGCTTCTCCAGGCCGGCTGGTTTGGGTTGCAAGAAGCAGGTACCCACTGGAGCTAGCTCAGCCCGAAGAGGGCGGGGTGGGCGGGCTGTGCTGGAGGACACAGTGGCAATTACAGATGCTTAGATTCAAGAGCAGGAAACAGAGTGACACAGGTGGAACTTTAGGGGACCAAGGGTGGCTCCTGTCTGCTCTCCCAAGGCTTCTGGTTTCTTCAGCTCTGCCTCTCGTAGCTACTCTGTTCATCTCTCTCAACCAGTGTCATCTTCTTCATTTTCTCTTTCATACACAACATGATAGCAGCCCCTTCACAGGAGAGTTGGTGGATTGGTTGGCCTTGGGTCCAGATACCCAACCCTGGTCCATCAGCTGTGGGCAGGGCGCCCTTTCATCCCAGCAAACTCATTACAAAGCTAGCATTCCTGTAAAATCAGTTTGCATCTCCATTGTCAGGTGTCAAAGGACAAACAGACATTTGGGGTGATTTTTGTTGAGGGGTTTCACACTTAGTGAAAACTTCCTCCAGCTACAGAGGAACTGGATAAAGGGTGACAACGATGACCTGTGCTTTCCCCCTCGCTTTCTCCTCATGTTTTCTCAAAAATCTCCCAAATGTTCCCCTTTCCAGAGCCCTTTTCCCGCATCTGTTTCAAAATTATGTCATTCTTCTGAACTTCCTCTTGGTTCCTCTCAAGTCTCTGCCCAGAGTAACTTCAGTAACTCAAAGGTGTAATTCCCCACCTGCTTCCTTGGAAAATGAAATAAGAATGGATTTCCCCTCCTCCCCAATCCATTTGGCTCAAATGGGGAATGGGGGGTGAGGGTGGGAGGAAAGGAGATGGAGAGAGAAAGGAAGAGCCTAGAAGAGGAAGGAGAGGAATTAATGCTGACGAAGAAGAACTTGGGAGCTCATCCCCTTTCCTCCCCACCTCCTAGGCCGGAGAAGATTGTTGCTCCTGAAATCCTCCCAAAGTCAAGAACAGGACAGCTGGATGACCTGAAGGCCAACGACAGGGGCTCAGTGGATGAAGAGGTAGCCTGTACTAGTGCAAGACTCAGAAAAGAAAAGAAGCAATTAGCAGCTCCTGCCGACCCTGAGAATGTTCTTTTCAGGTCCAACACTTAGGAATTTGCTCAGACTAAGCCTTGGTAAGCATCAGCTCTCAGGCATCAAAGACATTTGCTAAAAAAATTCCTACAAAGCTTCCTAGGGCAGGTGGCCCTGAACACTCTTCTATTAGTCCAACCCCCCAAAGGGGGCCAAACGACAGAAGTGGATTCAGAAAGAAAAAGGGACACTGCTGTCCCTCACGCAAGAGACAGATATAGGCAAAATTGTCTACCATGTGACTTGTCCTCAATCTCTCCTTCCCCTTTCTGAATCTCCTTCTAAATGTCTAGCTAATCTCATCACACCAGAGCCCCCAGCCTCCCCAGGCCTCCCCCGGGGCCCGCCCATGAGGACCACTTTCTGCCCAGGATTCCCACATCCACACTTCCCCACTGAGCCCCACTGAGCCCCACTACCGTAAGAACATGTGGCGCATCTCACACTGACCCCAGACCCCCATCTTCCCTGGCAATTTCTGTGGCTCTGATTGAGCCTATAAACTGCAGGGGGAAGGATGTTTTTCTGTGCTCTTGAATTCCAGGATGTAGTAAGTAGTGCCTGTTTTGATTATTCTTTAATAAATAAATGACCGACTGAATTAATAAATTGTCAGGACATTCAGCAGTAACTTTTAAAACTTAATTTAGAATTTATGTAACAGGAGAGACAGAGACAGAGACAGAGAGACAGAGAAACCAGAAAACAACAACAACATCTGGTCCACTGTCCAGGCACCATCTTGGACGAGCTTCTCCTCCCTCGGGACAGACAAGGTCCAAGTGCCAGCAGAGGAGAAAAGTAGCAGATGGGGTCACCTGCCCCCCCATTGAAGAGCTTCTAAATCGTGGAGAAGACACTGAGATGCTTTTGCGCCAGTATTCACGTTGGTTGGGACTGACGGGCTTCCTTCACATGCAATGGTGATGCTGCCGTCACAGCAGTGTCCTGGCTGGGACACTTGCTGAAAAGACTCATTGCTTCAGCCACAGCAAGGTATCGATGTTATTTGGTCCCCTGACAGCTTGCACTGCCCCGGAACTGTGGCACTGTAGGTAGCCTTGAGTTACCCACAACATAGTGCCTGGAGGGGTTGCTCCCAACAAAGCCGAGTCACCCTACTCGCAACCGGCTTACAGCCGTCAACTGCCAGTTCACGTGTACGTATGTGTCCCGGGTCTGTGGGAACACTTCTGACCTCAAACCCTGGGTCTTGTGGCCAGACCGCAAGTAACCCCACGTGTCCTGGTGTTCTTAGGTCTGAAGATTCTCATTATAATGTCATATGATTCTCATTGTACTTTGTAAGAGTTTATTAAAAAATTTTATACTATAACATCATATTATTAAAATTTTGAAAATTAGGAAGAAAAACTACCACCCATAAAACCACCATCCTGGTGGAAAGGTATACACGGGTGCACAATTTTCCCGGCTCTCACCTAAATAAATATACAATTTTATATCCTACTTTCTCTAACCAACATTACACTTTAGAAAAATTTTCTAATAAGCATTTGTAAAGAAAGCATTCTAATGGAAAGGTAATATTTTATTCAGGAGGTTACTAAAATATAATAATCATATTTCTATGTGTTTATAATACTCATTGGCATTAATAAATCTGCAATAAAGATCACTGCATATATATTTCTTATATTTTTTAGCTTCCCTTAGTATAGATTCTAGAAGTTAAATTATAGGCTCAGAGTATGAATATGCTTACCACTCTTAATATGTACTGCAAACTGCTTTCCAAAAAGTTGTACCAACAATCAACCATCAACAGCATCTGAGTGAGTCTGTTCCATGTACCTCAACACCACCAACAAAACAACGTGCTGGGATGAAGTTTTAATGTGATTCTCGTAACAGTTTCATTGAACAATGGCCCCCCTATTTTAGTAGGTCAGGTACAGGATCAAAATGGGTAACAAACAGATGCCACACTGAAGATGTGCGTCTTTTAATCCAGGTGAGTAAGGGGGCAAGGGCACTTAGTGATACTCCAAACCACGATTCCCAATGATGAATCAGAAGCAAAGCCACGGCAGGCGAATAAACCAGCATGCAGGAGATCGCAACGAGTAGCTTTTTCAGAAGAAAAGGCTTTCAGCAGATTTGAGTCTGAGGCCAGACTGTCTCCAGCAGCAGATGCACAGCTTCACACAAAGGGTCCGCTCTCTACATAAATACCTTGGAAAGCATTGCTGCCCCAACTCTACTCAGCGGTGCAATATATGGTAATGACTATTGTTTTCTCATGTAACAATAAACAGTGGCTAGAGACAAACCACGTAGCTATTCATTGACTACGGGAAGGGGGAACTGACATTTACACGGTACCTCCAAAGATCACATTGGTTTAGTCCATTTAATAAGTTTGGATCAACTGTGCTGGCCCTTCCAGCTTCCCTTGGCAACTCTGAAAACCACGTTCCAGGGCTGCAGAGTGACTGAGTGGGGGGGGCCTATGGCTGGCTCAGCCACTGCACCCCTCTGCAGGCTATGGAATAGCAGCATCTCTACACCCTGAGGAAGTAAGAATGATAAAAAGGTATTTAAAATAACACTAATAGGCTAACTGCTGATACGTGGCAAATGATCGATACTCTCTTTGCTAGAGGATTTTTGCCTTTAGACACTAATCCCTCTGGACATATTTAGAGGAATGTACATAATTCTTGTAAAAAATCCACATATAAGTGGAACCACGTAGTTCAATCCCATGTTGTTCAAGAATCAACTATAGTTATCTATAATTGTTTCCTTCTTTGTAACAAGAAAAAAATTAAAATTTCTTAAAAATTTTAAAACATATTCAAGAAAATTTAGGGATCACCTCTTCCCAACCACTCCCCAACCCTGAGGTTTCCCTGATGTCCCCAAAGAACTCCCAAAATGCCTCCACTGGCCACTGTGTCATGCTGTGTTGAGATTCTTCCTTTTGAAATGGGGAAGGGCTACGTTTTCGCCTTTGTAGCAAGTACCTAGCACAGTGCCAAGCAGACAGTGGGAACTCAATAGATGTTCGTTTAACTGACCCAAATTGTTCTTGTTCACATGTAGTGGGCAGCTAGCAGATCCTGTGAAGGCTTTTTTCCCTAGAATTTTCTTACCTGTGTTTAATACAGAAGAAGTGCTGAGACCACTGTATCAGAACGCTGGAGTCTGAAGGCAGGGGCTGGGGAGTGTCTCAAAGGCTGCCTAATGTCCGCAAAGCTTCACTGGGTGCCATCTCCGTTATGAATTCACTATGGTTCCAGGTGTGGCTCTGGGCCTTGCGGTCTCAGAGATCACTTTAACTGTTTGGCACTCCTTCCTCATGGCAGACCTCCACTGACCCACTTCGCCGGGACACCCATTTCTTCATTTACACAGGGAATGTGAAGATCTCCTGGATACTGGGGAGGGCATTTCAGACCTACACGGACAGCCCATTGCAATCCCACAGTTGCATGGTGAGTAGGGAATAATGATGAGAACAGGTGCCATTAATCATTTAATGAGTGTTCAAAATAAATAAAACATTAATAGTGGTAGCCCTGGTCCAATGGGCACATTTCATCCTCACAACTTCACCATGAGAAAAACATTTATCTTCCTTTTCCTGATGAGAATACTGAGAAACAGATTGCAGCCCATTAATTCTAAGAGGTACATGAAAAGTCCAACCATTGTTAATATAACGGGAATAGTTTGCATGACATCAATGTAGCCTGGCAGCCAAGAGGAGTGGACTGGAATGAACATGCATGAACAATGATGACTTCACTGGACTAGTCCGTGGGGACGGTAGACACCGTTGAGCGAGCATGTGTCCTGTGTGGCTGTCACA
The DNA here is from genome assembly GCF_022682495.2 of Desmodus rotundus. Taxonomy (NCBI): domain Eukaryota; kingdom Metazoa; phylum Chordata; class Mammalia; order Chiroptera; family Phyllostomidae; genus Desmodus; species Desmodus rotundus. The sequence continues at coordinate 24,493 of NW_026527530.1, forward strand.
TTCAGAGTAACTGAGTATATCCACAAATCTGCATCAAATTTTGCATTAAGGTGGGACATTCCTCCAGAGAAACTATTCGGGTGATTCAGAAGGCCGCAGCCATGGGCGACTGGTGATGGGCAGCTTCACCACGACAACGTGCCTGCTCATGCATCACCACTTGTGCAGAGTTTTCTGGTGAAACCAGCTCGCCCAGGTGACTCAGCCCCTTTAGAGCTGAGATTTGGGTCCCTGCGACTTCTGGCTTTTCTCAAAACTAAAAATCACCTTTGAAAGGGAAGAGTTTTCAGACCATTGATGAGAGTCAGGGAAATACAATGAGGCAGCTGGTGGTGATTGGGAGAACTGTGTGAGATCCCAAGGTGCCTACTATGAAGGGGACTGAGGAGTCATTGTCCTTTGTACAATGTTGTTTTTTTTTTAATATTTTACTTAATTATTTTTAGAGAGAGGAAGGGAGGGAGAAAGGGAGAGAAACACGAATGTGCGAGAGATACATCAATTGGTTGCCTCTAGCACGCCCTCAATGGGGGACATGGCTCACAACCCAGGCACGTGCCCTCACTGGGAATTGAACCAGCGACTTTTCGTGCCAGGCGGGCACTCAGTCCACTGAGCCACGCCAGACAGGGCACATTGTTTCTTGTATCTTGTATCATCATCAGTAAATGTCTCTATTTTACATAGTACATGGATGGATACTTTCTGGACGGACCTCATCCTTTCTTCGGATGTGACTATCCTGCAAATAGAATGCATATTACCACTGACTGTAAAAACTCTATAAAATACGGTCACTTCTGCTCTCCATCTACCAGATATTCACGAAGTGTCTGGCATGGATGAGGTCCGGTGCAAGCCGTGTAGTGCACATACCAGGGTGTAGAAAAGTGTCAAGTCCTTACTCTCACCACCTTTGTAGTCTAGTTAGGGAGACCGCAAGTCAGCAAAGAAATCAATGCAACGTCAACTGTGAGACTTGCCGTGAAGGACATGAGTGTGGAAATGCGACACTCATGACATGAGGGGCAGGGAAGACGGGGGCTCTATAAGGAGTGACATGTGGCTGTGACTTCAGAGCAGCACAATAGCTTTCCCAATGGGCTATGTGCTGTGGGGGTGCCAGGAGATACATGGGTCCCCTCAGCCCTAGGGTATCCTAGGAGAACAACCTGAGCAGCAGGGACCTGACCTTTGTCCCCTGGTCACTGCAGTGCTGAATGCAACAGATACACAGTGTACATCACACAGAAGGTGTTCTAGCTGCCGGATTCCTGCATTCCTCCTGCTCACCGTGAACACAGAGCCCGAGGAACATCCGTGCCAGCTGCCCACGGAGCACTGCTCAGCCCAAACTGCAGCCAGGCAGGGCTGGGGACCAGGAGGTTGACCAGGGCTGCTGGTGCAGACCTGGTGCCTCCCATCAGGCACTTCTCTCCATTTTAGTGTTTAGAGCCTTTTTGGTGGTGGCCAAGGCAGCTAGCTGCAGGGTACGTTTTGCACATTTCGGCTACATCATTATTTTTAAATACTTGACCTTTAAAAAGTTTAATTGGATTCAAAATCCATTCACAAGAAACTTCAAGACTGCATTTGTCACTGAAAGAAAGGGAAGAGGGAGGGGTGTGGGCGGAGGTGGAAGAGGGTATACGGGGGATAAAGGATAATGGAAAAAATTCTAATAAAAAATGAACTATTAAAAAAAAGGAAAGAGCCCTGGCTGGTGTGGCTCAGTGGACTGAGCGCTGGCCTGCAAACCAAAGGGTCACTGGTTCGATTCCCACTCAGGGCACATGCCTGGATTGTGGGCCAGGTCCCCAGTAGGGGGCATGCAAGAGGCAGCCACACATTGATGTTTCTCTCCCTCTCTTCCACTATCTCTAAAAATAAATAAATAAAATCATTTTTTTAAAGAAAAGTATTATTTTAAAAACAGAAAGAATTTTCAATATATAACTTCAACTGTTGTACTTTTGAAGAATTAAAAACACTCATTTTGGATTTTTTATCACCTACATGCATGAACAAAGTTTTTTAATGCTTAGATCACCAGGAATTTGTAAAGCTCTTCATTATAAAGTCTTAACCAGGAGTGGCATATGGCCATCTCGGATATAAAACCTGATATAAACAATTATGTTCGTGGATGTAAGCTCAACATCTCTAATTAAAACATTTGAAGACATTTTTTCCTGGAGTTTTACAGAAATTTCATATTAACATCTTCCTTCAAACATGTTTTCTCTTACAGTGATTATATAATACAAAAATATGAAATGAAAATCAAGTTCCATAGGGATAGCTTCAAATCCCCTCCACTTTCCCTGGGTGTATTTTACAAATCAGATCATTTTCGAAGAGTAAAAAGACAAGGAGAAGTGGGGAATGTTGCCCTAGAAGATGAGTGAGTCAGCCCCACGAAAAGCTGGGGGACAGCATTCAAGTGCCGTGAGAGGGCAGGCGTGATGCCAAGTCCTGCGAGGACCAATTTTAACCAAGAGCAGTGGAAGGCCACTGTTTGGATTTAAGCAAGGGTGTGACTTAATCTGATTTTACACTCTGTAACCTTAATCTCTGAGTGTTGAAGAATGCAGAGGTGCAGGGTGGGGAGAGGTCAAACAGGAAGTGACTGGGGGCCCATGTGAGAGGTGGGGAGGAGTAGGTCATTCTCAGATGCTTTTCAGAGGTAGGACCAATAGGACTAGGAGGGTGAAAGAAAGGGAGGCTTAAGGAGAGTACTTGTGATTTTGGTTTGAGCAGTTGAATAAATCATAACGCCATTTACTGGGCAAGGCTGAAGGAGGGACAGTTTTGGAGAGAAGACTGGACTTCAAATCGTCAGGATATATTTTTTAACAAAGTACAAATAAAGAGAGAACCTATAGATGATAAGAGATTTAATAGGCATATCAACCATTCATTTGGTTCCTACAATACTCAAATATCTACCAACAAAATGATTTTAAAAGTCTGGGATTTGCTTCAGAATAATTCAAGTGGGGGAGGAGTGGGGGTGAGCAGAGGTACGGATGGCACAGGCTGGTCACAAGTTGATCATTTGGAAGCTAGGTGATGGGTACCTAGGGGTTCATTATACTATTCTCTCCGCTTTGGTCACATTTTTGACACTTGCCATGGACCTCAATGAGTTCACTTAACAAGAAAGTACAGCGAACTGGGAAAGGCCCCAAACTGGGCGTGGAGCAAGGGCGGCAGTGCAAAACCAGGGGATAGAAACAGGTGAGGCCACTACTGTCCTAGACTGCACATCCCTTGGGGAAGAGACAGATGATAAACGAGCAACCAAATATGATCATCGGGGTGACCACTTCACAAGTTGGTTATAGAAGTGTTTAATCACTAATGTTGTACACCTGAAACGGATATATTATGTCAGCTATAGTTGAAAAATTCAAAAATAAACCTGAAAACCACCAATATTATAGATTTAAGACAACGTGATAAAAAGGGTGACATGATAGTGGGCATGGGGAGAATGTACAGAAAAGGCAGCTCCACGAGGCAGCAATCCTTTCGTTTGACTGACGCAGGAGCCAGGTGATATTACATACTAAAATGGTGCTTTCAAAATCCATCCCGTTGTACTTTTTAAAACTTTTACCTATAAACAAATCCAAATGAGTGGCCATCAGCGTTCTATACTAGGAAAAATGTTTTAACTTAAAAGCTGTTGTTCCCATCCTCTCTTTTTTTAAAAACACTTCAAATTTTGAGGCCATTATTAGCTCAAGAGTTCTAGAAGTAGAGACAACTCAGAACTGACTCTGGTGCCCCCTGAGAATCCCTTTTGACCCTGGCAGCTCTCCTCTCCCCGTCATCTGGACTCTGAAGTCCTCTGTCTCCCTTAGCTACAGTTTTTGCCACTCTTGGGGCTCCAAAGAACTTTCCCTTACGCCCCCTCATCCAAGTGCTACTTCCCCATGCAAGGCAACACCTCCAGAGCTCACAAGCCCCAAGAAACCAGGAGCGTTGCTTGTTTTGTTCCCTTTTATTAGTAGCAGCCAGAATTATGCCTAGCCCATAGTTGGCACTCAATAGTCACTCAGTGAGAGAACTTCCTGAAGCCACTAGATAACCAGACACCCATCTACCCAGGTGCTTATGTACTGGATCCCACAACTGGAAAGAACTTGAGGCCTATCTCCACAGATAAATATTACTTCCATTTTATCGACGGACAGCCGAGTTGGTTCAGATAATTCAAGATCAGAAATGTTTCATGTCAAATGATCTTTCCCTTCCTTAGAAATATTTTAGCGCTGGCTGGTGTGGTTCAGTGGATTGAGTGCCAGCCTAAGAAAGGGTCCACCAGTTCCATTCTCAGTCGGGGCACATGCCTGGGTTGTCAGTCAGGTCCCCAGTTGGGGGCGCATAAGAGGCAACCACACATTGATGTTTCTCTCCCTCTTTCTCCCTCTCCCTAAAAACAAGTAAATAAATTTTTTTTTAAAAAAAGGAAATATTTTTTAAGCCAAAAAATAGGAGCTATAGAAAAATCTAGCATATAAAAAAAATCATCCATGTCACTTAACATTTCTTGAAGATAGGATGAATTTAATTGACAGAACAGACGTCCTGGATAAACGCAATACATATTTTGGTATCCTGAAAACAAAACAAAAAGAAAGCAAAACCAAAAACACTCCTCTTGGCCTGAATTATGGGCAACTCTGCGCGGCCAGCTCAGCCGCGGCTTTTTTGCGCGTGTGCTGTGAGGATAAGCGAGCAGACTGCATGGGCTCCGCATGGCAGCACAGCAACCGCGAACACTTAACATTCATTAAATAATAATGAGACAGGAGGCCTGGATTTCTTTTTTAGTTTCTCCTGGGACGGTTTCTCACTTAAGTGACCTTGGGCAAAATCTATTCCCTCCCTCATTTCCATATATCCGTTTCAGGATAATGTTTACGACCAAGATGCTTTCTAAGATCTTCAAATTACAAATAGTGCCCTCGGTCTACGAAATCTATCTCCTTCACTATCCTGTGGGTGGTCTGCAGGACGCTTCTGAAAACCTTCACACAGTTGTCAATACCACCTGGGGGATGGTTCACGTATTCAAGGCCAATGAACGGAAAACATGCATAACTTTAGCCGCAGAAAGTCTGTTCCTCATGCTACTGAGAATTGGAAAATGGGAAAAGGTAACAATCCCCAAACCATTCTTTCCTTTATTTCTGCCTCTTTTCGCGACACTTAAACTATGCAGAAGCTGCTGACAACATTTTATTATCCTGCTGTGTTAATTCTACCGCAACACTGACAGTTAAAAGGCCCAACTGGCTGGTAGGACAAGCTGCCGGGACTGGTAGTCAGGCCCTGGCGCAGCTAGCTGTGTACACTGTTTTAGAGGCTTACAAAATACAGCCATCTTGCATCAGACACCCGGCCCAGGAACAAGGCGAGCTTCATCCCCTAGGCCTTGGAGACGCTACCTGAGAGGGGTTGGTAGTACCCGGTGGCCGAGCCCGAGCGCGCCGGCCCCTGAACAGCCCTCCGCCCGCCCCGGGCACCCCGCCTCGGTTGGGGTCCGCGTCTGAGCGGATAAAGTTGTCTGCGGAGGGACCAGCCGCACCTGGACGCGGCCGAAAGCGAGCAGAGGACTGTGCGCCCCGCCAGCTGCCAGAGCAGCCCGACCTGAAAGTGGGAGCAGAAAACCAGACTTCTATTTGCAAGCTTCCTGTGGGGGAATGCTTTCAACTGGGGGCGCGGCGACCCGGACGGCCGCGTCCTCTTAGTCCGGACGCCGTCCGGGGCGCCTCGGGGGCGCGCGCCGGGGCCCGCGCGGGAGCGGGGCGCCCCCTCCCTCCCCCCTCCGTGGCCCGAGACGCCCGCAGGCCGGGCGTTCACCCGCCGCGCCTCCTCCCTCCCTTCCCTCCCCCCCTACCTGCCCCTCGGTGCCCCAAACCCGGGCTTCGCGAGTTTGATGACGTGTGCTCACGGAGCCGGGTGGGAGTGCGGGGCCCGGGAGCTGGAGTTAAAACGGGGTCGGGTGGCCGTCTCGGCGGGAGCCCTCGGCCCCTCGGCACGTCTTTTGTGTTTGTACACACACCGAGCGAGGTGGCTGGGAGGAGGGAGCTGACGGCGCGCGGGGGAGGGGCGAGCGCGCGCCAGCGAACGGGGGCGCGGGGGGAAGGGCGGGGGCGGGGCGCAAGCGGGGGCGGGGCCGAGCCTTCCCTCCATTGTGTGTGATTGGTTGGCTCGCGGCGCG
>NW_026527531.1:0-30269 GCF_022682495.2 Desmodus rotundus
GGCAAGTGTGGTCCACGGGAAAACGCACGGTCCTCTGGGTGGCAGGGAGGGCTTCCGTTAACTCTGACACCAGCCCAGGGACCGTGTGAACCTGGCCTGATATCTCAAGGGCGGGGCACGTTGCCCGGAGGGATGCTTGTGGTGGGGGGGCCTGCTTGCGCCTGTGCGGCCCCGCCTCTTGGCCCGAAAACCACCCAGCCGCGGCTCGGACAAAAGCCATCTCCTGGGCGCCTCCCCCCTGTTCTTCCATCCGTAAAGGGGGACCCCTTTACGGATGGAAGAACAGGGGGATCTTCGCAGTGGCGGGGACGGGACGGAGGGGTCTGCGGGTTTGCCGCCACGTAGGCCAGTTGCTCGCACCCCGGCCCCATGCGTGCGAGCTCCATGGAGGAGGTGGGCCGCTTATGGCGGGATGCAGGCGTCCTGCGGGGGTCAAGGGACGGCGTGGGCACTCCCCGGGCGAGAGAGGGCGCCCGGGACCCGAGAGAGCACCCGGGAAAATGCCCAGCCCTGGCCCCCGTGGCTCCAGTGGCCTCCCTAGGCTCCTGCCGTGGGGCCTGGTCCCGCTCACGTGGGCCCAGGTTCTCCGCAGGTGAATGCCTTTTGCGGACACCAAGGACCACAGGCCGCGGACGCCTTCACGGGGAGGGGGGTTCGAGCTCTGTGGGACCCGGGTCCCAGCGGACACAGTCCCTTCTCGCGAAGTCCAGCCCAGACTTGAGAGAGTAGAAGCGTCTCGGTGCACGTTTGCCGCCTCGGGGCAGGGTGGGGCCTTTTGAGCCAAGAAAGACCCTTAGCCCCCCAGGCAGGTCTCAGGCCCGAGTCCCCCCGGGAGACTTGGTCCCTGGGCGTGGGTCCGGCCCGCTCGGCCCCTGCCCACCAGGCGCGGAACCCTGGCGCGCCCCTCATCCAGGCCCCGGGTCCCTAGTTCTTCCCTGGCACTCTGCCTGTGCCGGGGTGGGAGACGCGCTGGCAAGTGTGGTCCACGGGAAAAGGAACGGACCTCTGGGTGGCGGGGAGAGCTTCCAGTTCCACGGACAGGACCCCAGGGACCCTGTGAAGCAGGCCTGATATGTCCAGGGTGGGGCCCGTTGCCCCGAGGGAGGCTTGTGGTGGGGCTGCCTGCCCTCTACCTGCCGGGTCCCGCGTCTTGGCCCGAAACCGGCCAGCTGCGGCTCTGACAAATGCCATCTCCTGGGGGCATCCCCCCTGTTCTTCCATCCGTAAGGGGCGACCCCCTTACGGATGGAAGAACAGGGGGATCTTCGCAGTGGGGCGGTCGGGACGGAGGGGTCTGCGCGTTTCCAGCCACTTAGCCCAGTGACCCGCCGCCCGGCCCCAGAGTTCCAAGCTCCATGGAGGCCGGGGGCCTCTTATCACGGGAAGCAGGTGTCTCCCGGGGGTCAAGGGACGGCGTGGGCACTCTCTAGACGAGAGAGGGTGCCCGTGCCCCGAGAGAGCCCCGGGGAGAGCCCGAGGCCTGGCCGCAGAGGCTGCCATTGCCTCCCCCGGGCTCCTACCATGGGGCCTGGCCCTGCTCGCCCGAGGCCCAGGTTCACCGCAGGTGAATGCCTTTTGCGGACGCCAAGGACAGGAGGCCGCCGATTTCCCTCGCAGAGGTGGGGGTTCGAGCTCTGGGGGACTGAGGTCGCAGCGGTCACACTCCATTTTTGGGTGGTTCAGCGGAGACTGGAGGGTTGAAGCGGCTGGGTCCAAGTCTGCCGCCTTGTGGCAGGGTGGGGGCGTTGCAGGCGAAGCAAGGCTCTTAGCCTCCCAGGCGGGGCACAGGCCAGACTCCCCACAGGAGAACCGGTCCGTGGACGAGGGTCCCGCCCGCCCGCCCGCCCGCCCGCCGGGACCCGCTCCACCTGGCGCGGAACCTTGGCCGGCCCCTCTTCCCGGCCCCAGGTCCCTAGTTCTTCCCTGGCACTCTGCCTCTGCGGGGGTGGGAGAGCTGCTGGCAAGTGTGGTCCACGGGAAAACGCACGGTCCTCTGGGTGGCAGGGAGGGCTTCCGTTAACTCTGACACCAGCCCAGGGACCGTGTGAACCTGGCCTGATATCTCAAGGGCGGGGCACGTTGCCCGGAGGGATGCTTGTGGTGGGGGGGCCTGCTTGCGCCTGCGCGGCCCCGCCTCTTGGCCCGAAAACCACCCAGCCGCGGCTCGGACAAAAGCCATCTCCTGGGCGCCTCCCCCCTGTTCTTCCATCCGTAAAGGGGGACCCCTTTACGGATGGAAGAACAGGGGGATCTTCGCAGTGGCGGGGACGGGACGGAGGGGTCTGCGGGTTTGCCGCCACGTAGGCCAGTTGCTCGCACCCCGGCCCCATGCGTGCGAGCTCCATGGAGGAGGTGGGCCGCTTATGGCGGGATGCAGGCGTCCTGCGGGGGTCAAGGGACGGCGTGGGCACTCCCCGGGCGAGAGAGGGCGCCCGGGACCCGAGAGAGCACCCGGGAAAATGCCCAGCCCTGGCCCCCGTGGCTCCAGTGGCCTCCCTAGGCTCCTGCCGTGGGGCCTGGTCCCGCTCACGTGGGCCCAGGTTCTCCGCAGGTGAATGCCTTTTGCGGACACCAAGGACCACAGGCCGCGGACGCCTTCACGGGGAGGGGGGTTCGAGCTCTGTGGGACCCGGGTCCCAGCGGACACAGTCCCTTCTCGCGAAGTCCAGCCCAGACTTGAGAGAGTAGAAGCGTCTCGGTGCACGTTTGCCGCCTCGGGGCAGGGTGGGGCCTTTTGAGCCAAGAAAGACCCTTAGCCCCCCAGGCAGGTCTCAGGCCCGAGTCCCCCCGGGAGACTTGGTCCCTGGGCGTGGGTCCGGCCCGCTCGGCCCCTGCCCACCAGGCGCGGAACCCTGGCGCGCCCCTCATCCAGGCCCCGGGTCCCTAGTTCTTCCCTGGCACTCTGCCTGTGCCGGGGTGGGAGACGCGCTGGCAAGTGTGGTCCACGGGAAAAGGAACGGACCTCTGGGTGGCGGGGAGAGCTTCCAGTTCCACGGACAGGACCCCAGGGACCCTGTGAAGCAGGCCTGATATGTCCAGGGTGGGGCCCGTTGCCCCGAGGGAGGCTTGTGGTGGGGCTGCCTGCCCTCTACCTGCCGGGTCCCGCGTCTTGGCCCGAAACCGGCCAGCTGCGGCTCTGACAAATGCCATCTCCTGGGGGCATCCCCCCTGTTCTTCCATCCGTAAGGGGCGACCCCCTTACGGATGGAAGAACAGGGGGATCTTCGCAGTGGGGCGGTCGGGACGGAGGGGTCTGCGCGTTTCCAGCCACTTAGCCCAGTGACCCGCCGCCCGGCCCCCGAGTTCCAAGCTCCATGGAGGCCGGGGGCCTCTTATCACGGGAAGCAGGTGTCTCCCGGGGGTCAAGGGACGGCGTGGGCACTCTCTAGACGAGAGAGGGTGCCCGTGCCCCGAGAGAGCCCCGGGGAGAGCCCGAGGCCTGGCCGCAGAGGCTGCCATTGCCTCCCCCGGGCTCCTACCATGGGGCCTGGCCCTGCTCGCCCGAGGCCCAGGTTCACCGCAGGTGAATGCCTTTTGCGGACGCCAAGGACAGGAGGCCGCCGATTCCCCTCGCAGAGGTGGGGGTTCGAGCTCTGGGGGACTGAGGTCGCAGCGGTCACACTCCATTTTTGGGTGGTTCAGCGGAGACTGGAGGGTTGAAGCGGCTGGGTCCAAGTCTGCCGCCTTGTGGCAGGGTGGGGGCGTTGCAGGCGAAGCAAGGCTCTTAGCCTCCCAGGCGGGGCACAGGCCAGACTCCCCACAGGAGAACCGGTCCGTGGACGAGGGTCCCGCCCGCCCGCCCGCCCGCCCGCCCGCCGGGACCCGCTCCACCTGGCGCGGAACCTTGGCCGGCCCCTCTTCCCGGCCCCAGGTCCCTAGTTCTTCCCTGGCACTCTGCCTCTGCGGGGGTGGGAGAGCTGCTGGCAAGTGTGGTCCACGGGAAAACGCACGGTCCTCTGGGTGGCAGGGAGGGCTTCCGTTAACTCTGACACCAGCCCAGGGACCGTGTGAACCTGGCCTGATATCTCAAGGGCGGGGCACGTTGCCCGGAGGGATGCTTGTGGTGGGGGGGCCTGCTTGCGCCTGCGCGGCCCCGCCTCTTGGCCCGAAAACCACCCAGCCGCGGCTCGGACAAAAGCCATCTCCTGGGCGCCTCCCCCCTGTTCTTCCATCCGTAAAGGGGGACCCCTTTACGGATGGAAGAACAGGGGGATCTTCGCAGTGGCGGGGACGGGACGGAGGGGTCTGCGGGTTTGCCGCCACGTAGGCCAGTTGCTCGCACCCCGGCCCCATGCGTGCGAGCTCCATGGAGGAGGTGGGCCGCTTATGGCGGGATGCAGGCGTCCTGCGGGGGTCAAGGGACGGCGTGGGCACTCCCCGGGCGAGAGAGGGCGCCCGGGACCCGAGAGAGCACCCGGGAAAATGCCCAGCCCTGGCCCCCGTGGCTCCAGTGGCCTCCCTAGGCTCCTGCCGTGGGGCCTGGTCCCGCTCACGTGGGCCCAGGTTCTCCGCAGGTGAATGCCTTTTGCGGACACCAAGGACCACAGGCCGCGGACGCCTTCACGGGGAGGGGGGTTCGAGCTCTGTGGGACCCGGGTCCCAGCGGACACAGTCCCTTCTCGCGAAGTCCAGCCCAGACTTGAGAGAGTAGAAGCGTCTCGGTGCACGTTTGCCGCCTCGGGGCAGGGTGGGGCCTTTTGAGCCAAGAAAGACCCTTAGCCCCCCAGGCAGGTCTCAGGCCCGAGTCCCCCCGGGAGACTTGGTCCCTGGGCGTGGGTCCGGCCCGCTCGGCCCCTGCCCACCAGGCGCGGAACCCTGGCGCGCCCCTCATCCAGGCCCCGGGTCCCTAGTTCTTCCCTGGCACTCTGCCTGTGCCGGGGTGGGAGACGCGCTGGCAAGTGTGGTCCACGGGAAAAGGAACGGACCTCTGGGTGGCGGGGAGAGCTTCCAGTTCCACGGACAGGACCCCAGGGACCCTGTGAAGCAGGCCTGATATGTCCAGGGTGGGGCCCGTTGCCCCGAGGGAGGCTTGTGGTGGGGCTGCCTGCCCTCTACCTGCCGGGTCCCGCGTCTTGGCCCGAAACCGGCCAGCTGCGGCTCTGACAAATGCCATCTCCTGGGGGCATCCCCCCTGTTCTTCCATCCGTAAGGGGCGACCCCCTTACGGATGGAAGAACAGGGGGATCTTCGCAGTGGGGCGGTCGGGACGGAGGGGTCTGCGCGTTTCCAGCCACTTAGCCCAGTGACCCGCCGCCCGGCCCCAGAGTTCCAAGCTCCATGGAGGCCGGGGGCCTCTTATCACGGGAAGCAGGTGTCTCCCGGGGGTCAAGGGACGGCGTGGGCACTCTCTAGACGAGAGAGGGTGCCCGTGCCCCGAGAGAGCCCCGGGGAGAGCCCGAGGCCTGGCCGCAGAGGCTGCCATTGCCTCCCCCGGGCTCCTACCATGGGGCCTGGCCCTGCTCGCCCGAGGCCCAGGTTCACCGCAGGTGAATGCCTTTTGCGGACGCCAAGGACAGGAGGCCGCCGATTCCCCTCGCAGAGGTGGGGGTTCGAGCTCTGGGGGACTGAGGTCGCAGCGGTCACACTCCATTTTTGGGTGGTTCAGCGGAGACTGGAGGGTTGAAGCGGCTGGGTCCAAGTCTGCCGCCTTGTGGCAGGGTGGGGGCGTTGCAGGCGAAGCAAGGCTCTTAGCCTCCCAGGCGGGGCACAGGCCAGACTCCCCACAGGAGAACCGGTCCGTGGACGAGGGTCCCGCCCGCCCGCCCGCCCGCCCGCCCGCCGGGACCCGCTCCACCTGGCGCGGAACCTTGGCCGGCCCCTCTTCCCGGCCCCAGGTCCCTAGTTCTTCCCTGGCACTCTGCCTCTGCGGGGGTGGGAGAGCTGCTGGCAAGTGTGGTCCACGGGAAAACGCACGGTCCTCTGGGTGGCAGGGAGGGCTTCCGTTAACTCTGACACCAGCCCAGGGACCGTGTGAACCTGGCCTGATATCTCAAGGGCGGGGCACGTTGCCCGGAGGGATGCTTGTGGTGGGGGGGCCTGCTTGCGCCTGCGCGGCCCCGCCTCTTGGCCCGAAAACCACCCAGCCGCGGCTCGGACAAAAGCCATCTCCTGGGCGCCTCCCCCCTGTTCTTCCATCCGTAAAGGGGGACCCCTTTACGGATGGAAGAACAGGGGGATCTTCGCAGTGGCGGGGACGGGACGGAGGGGTCTGCGGGTTTGCCGCCACGTAGGCCAGTTGCTCGCACCCCGGCCCCATGCGTGCGAGCTCCATGGAGGAGGTGGGCCGCTTATGGCGGGATGCAGGCGTCCTGCGGGGGTCAAGGGACGGCGTGGGCACTCCCTGGGCGAGAGAGGGCGCCCGGGACCCGAGAGAGCACCCGGGAAAATGCCCAGCCCTGGCCCCCGTGGCTCCAGTGGCCTCCCTAGGCTCCTGCCGTGGGGCCTGGTCCCGCTCACGTGGGCCCAGGTTCTCCGCAGGTGAATGCCTTTTGCGGACACCAAGGACCACAGGCCGCGGACGCCTTCACGGGGAGGGGGGTTCGAGCTCTGTGGGACCCGGGTCCCAGCGGACACAGTCCCTTCTCGCGAAGTCCAGCCCAGACTTGAGAGAGTAGAAGCGTCTCGGTGCACGTTTGCCGCCTCGGGGCAGGGTGGGGCCTTTTGAGCCAAGAAAGACCCTTAGCCCCCCAGGCAGGTCTCAGGCCCGAGTCCCCCCGGGAGACTTGGTCCCTGGGCGTGGGTCCGGCCCGCTCGGCCCCTGCCCCCCAGGCGCGGAACCCTGGCGCGCCCCTCATCCAGGCCCCGGGTCCCTAGTTCTTCCCTGGCACTCTGCCTGTGCCGGGGTGGGAGACGCGCTGGCAAGTGTGGTCCACGGGAAAAGGAACGGACCTCTGGGTGGCGGGGAGAGCCTCCAGTTCCACGGACAGGACCCCAGGGACCCTGTGAAGCAGGCCTGATATGTCCAGGGTGGGGCCCGTTGCCCCGAGGGAGGCTTGTGGTGGGGCTGCCTGCCCTCTACCTGCCGGGTCCCGCGTCTTGGCCCGAAACCGGCCAGCTGCGGCTCTGACAAATGCCATCTCCTGGGGGCATCCCCCCTGTTCTTCCATCCGTAAGGGGCGACCCCCTTACGGATGGAAGAACAGGGGGATCTTCGCAGTGGGGCGGTCGGGACGGAGGGGTCTGCGCGTTTCCAGCCACTTAGCCCAGTGACCCGCAGCCCGGCCCCCGAGTTCCAAGCTCCATGGAGGCCGGGGGCCTCTTATCACGGGAAGCAGGTGTCTCCCGGGGGTCAAGGGACGGCGTGGGCACTCTCTAGACGAGAGAGGGTGCCCGTGCCCCGAGAGAGCCCCGGGGAGAGCCCGAGGCCTGGCCGCAGAGGCTGCCATTGCCTCCCCCGGGCTCCTACCATGGGGCCTGGCCCTGCTCGCCCGAGGCCCAGGTTCACCGCAGGTGAATGCCTTTTGCGGACGCCAAGGACAGGAGGCCGCCGATTCCCTCACAGAGGTGGGGGTTCGAGCTCTGGGGGACTGAGGTCGCAGCGGTCACACTCCATTTTTGGGTGGTTCAGCGGAGACTGGAGGGTTGAAGCGGCTGGGTCCAAGTCTGCCGCCTTGTGGCAGGGTGGGGGCGTTGCAGGCGAAGCAAGGCTCTTAGCCTCCCAGGCGGGGCACAGGCCAGACTCCCCACAGGAGAACCGGTCCGTGGACGAGGGTCCCGCCCGCCCGCCCGCCCGCCCGCCCGCCGGGACCCGCTCCACCTGGCGCGGAACCTTGGCCGGCCCCTCTTCCCGGCCCCAGGTCCCTAGTTCTTCCCTGGCACTCTGCCTCTGCGGGGGTGGGAGAGCTGCTGGCAAGTGTGGTCCACGGGAAAACGCACGGTCCTCTGGGTGGCAGGGAGGGCTTCCGTTAACTCTGACACCAGCCCAGGGACCGTGTGAACCTGGCCTGATATCTCAAGGGCGGGGCACGTTGCCCGGAGGGATGCTTGTGGTGGGGGGGCCTGCTTGCGCCTGCGCGGCCCCGCCTCTTGGCCCGAAAACCACCCAGCCGCGGCTCGGACAAAAGCCATCTCCTGGGCGCCTCCCCCCTGTTCTTCCATCCGTAAAGGGGGACCCCTTTACGGATGGAAGAACAGGGGGATCTTCGCAGTGGCGGGGACGGGACGGAGGGGTCTGCGGGTTTGCCGCCACGTAGGCCAGTTGCTCGCACCCCGGCCCCATGCGTGCGAGCTCCATGGAGGAGGTGGGCCGCTTATGGCGGGATGCAGGCGTCCTGCGGGGGTCAAGGGACGGCGTGGGCACTCCCCGGGCGAGAGAGGGCGCCCGGGACCCGAGAGAGCACCCGGGAAAATGCCCAGCCCTGGCCCCCGTGGCTCCAGTGGCCTCCCTAGGCTCCTGCCGTGGGGCCTGGTCCCGCTCACGTGGGCCCAGGTTCTCCGCAGGTGAATGCCTTTTGCGGACACCAAGGACCACAGGCCGCGGACGCCTTCACGGGGAGGGGGGTTCGAGCTCTGTGGGACCCGGGTCCCAGCGGACACAGTCCCTTCTCGCGAAGTCCAGCCCAGACTTGAGAGAGTAGAAGCGTCTCGGTGCACGTTTGCCGCCTCGGGGCAGGGTGGGGCCTTTTGAGCCAAGAAAGACCCTTAGCCCCCCAGGCAGGTCTCAGGCCCGAGTCCCCCCGGGAGACTTGGTCCCTGGGCGTGGGTCCGGCCCGCTCGGCCCCTGCCCACCAGGCGCGGAACCCTGGCGCGCCCCTCATCCAGGCCCCGGGTCCCTAGTTCTTCCCTGGCACTCTGCCTGTGCCGGGGTGGGAGACGCGCTGGCAAGTGTGGTCCACGGGAAAAGGAACGGACCTCTGGGTGGCGGGGAGAGCTTCCAGTTCCACGGACAGGACCCCAGGGACCCTGTGAAGCAGGCCTGATATGTCCAGGGTGGGGCCCGTTGCCCCGAGGGAGGCTTGTGGTGGGGCTGCCTGCCCTCTACCTGCCGGGTCCCGCGTCTTGGCCCGAAACCGGCCAGCTGCGGCTCTGACAAATGCCATCTCCTGGGGGCATCCCCCCTGTTCTTCCATCCGTAAGGGGCGACCCCCTTACGGATGGAAGAACAGGGGGATCTTCGCAGTGGGGCGGTCGGGACGGAGGGGTCTGCGCGTTTCCAGCCACTTAGCCCAGTGACCCGCCGCCCGGCCCCAGAGTTCCAAGCTCCATGGAGGCCGGGGGCCTCTTATCACGGGAAGCAGGTGTCTCCCGGGGGTCAAGGGACGGCGTGGGCACTCTCTAGACGAGAGAGGGTGCCCGTGCCCCGAGAGAGCCCCGGGGAGAGCCCGAGGCCTGGCCGCAGAGGCTGCCATTGCCTCCCCCGGGCTCCTACCATGGGGCCTGGCCCTGCTCGCCCGAGGCCCAGGTTCACCGCAGGTGAATGCCTTTTGCGGACGCCAAGGACAGGAGGCCGCCGATTTCCCTCGCAGAGGTGGGGGTTCGAGCTCTGGGGGACTGAGGTCGCAGCGGTCACACTCCATTTTTGGGTGGTTCAGCGGAGACTGGAGGGTTGAAGCGGCTGGGTCCAAGTCTGCCGCCTTGTGGCAGGGTGGGGGCGTTGCAGGCGAAGCAAGGCTCTTAGCCTCCCAGGCGGGGCACAGGCCAGACTCCCCACAGGAGAACCGGTCCGTGGACGAGGGTCCCGCCCGCCCGCCCGCCCGCCCGCCCGCCGGGACCCGCTCCACCTGGCGCGGAACCTTGGCCGGCCCCTCTTCCCGGCCCCAGGTCCCTAGTTCTTCCCTGGCACTCTGCCTCTGCGGGGGTGGGAGAGCTGCTGGCAAGTGTGGTCCACGGGAAAACGCACGGTCCTCTGGGTGGCAGGGAGGGCTTCCGTTAACTCTGACACCAGCCCAGGGACCGTGTGAACCTGGCCTGATATCTCAAGGGCGGGGCACGTTGCCCGGAGGGATGCTTGTGGTGGGGGGGGCCTGCTTGCGCCTGCGCGGCCCCGCCTCTTGGCCCGAAAACCACCCAGCCGCGGCTCGGACAAAAGCCATCTCCTGGGCGCCTCCCCCCTGTTCTTCCATCCGTAAAGGGGGACCCCTTTACGGATGGAAGAACAGGGGGATCTTCGCAGTGGCGGGGACGGGACGGAGGGGTCTGCGGGTTTGCCGCCACGTAGGCCAGTTGCTCGCACCCCGGCCCCATGCGTGCGAGCTCCATGGAGGAGGTGGGCCGCTTATGGCGGGATGCAGGCGTCCTGCGGGGGTCAAGGGACGGCGTGGGCACTCCCCGGGCGAGAGAGGGCGCCCGGGACCCGAGAGAGCACCCGGGAAAATGCCCAGCCCTGGCCCCCGTGGCTCCAGTGGCCTCCCTAGGCTCCTGCCGTGGGGCCTGGTCCCGCTCACGTGGGCCCAGGTTCTCCGCAGGTGAATGCCTTTTGCGGACACCAAGGACCACAGGCCGCGGACGCCTTCACGGGGAGGGGGGTTCGAGCTCTGTGGGACCCGGGTCCCAGCGGACACAGTCCCTTCTCGCGAAGTCCAGCCCAGACTTGAGAGAGTAGAAGCGTCTCGGTGCACGTTTGCCGCCTCGGGGCAGGGTGGGGCCTTTGGAGCCAAGAAAGACCCTTAGCCCCCCAGGCAGGTCTCAGGCCCGAGTCCCCCCGGGAGACTTGGTCCCTGGGCGTGGGTCCGGCCCGCTCGGCCCCTGCCCACCAGGCGCGGAACCCTGGCGCGCCCCTCATCCAGGCCCCGGGTCCCTAGTTCTTCCCTGGCACTCTGCCTGTGCCGGGGTGGGAGACGCGCTGGCAAGTGTGGTCCACGGGAAAAGGAACGGACCTCTGGGTGGCGGGGAGAGCTTCCAGTTCCACGGACAGGACCCCAGGGACCCTGTGAAGCAGGCCTGATATGTCCAGGGTGGGGCCCGTTGCCCCGAGGGAGGCTTGTGGTGGGGCTGCCTGCCCTCTACCTGCCGGGTCCCGCGTCTTGGCCCGAAACCGGCCAGCTGCGGCTCTGACAAATGCCATCTCCTGGGGGCATCCCCCCTGTTCTTCCATCCGTAAGGGGCGACCCCCTTACGGATGGAAGAACAGGGGGATCTTCGCAGTGGGGCGGTCGGGACGGAGGGGTCTGCGCGTTTCCAGCCACTTAGCCCAGTGACCCGCCGCCCGGCCCCCGAGTTCCAAGCTCCATGGAGGCCGGGGGCCTCTTATCACGGGAAGCAGGTGTCTCCCGGGGGTCAAGGGACGGCGTGGGCACTCTCTAGACGAGAGAGGGTGCCCGTGCCCCGAGAGAGCCCCGGGGAGAGCCCGAGGCCTGGCCGCAGAGGCTGCCATTGCCTCCCCCGGGCTCCTACCATGGGGCCTGGCCCTGCTCGCCCGAGGCCCAGGTTCACCGCAGGTGAATGCCTTTTGCGGACGCCAAGGACAGGAGGCCGCCGATTCCCCTCGCAGAGGTGGGGGTTCGAGCTCTGGGGGACTGAGGTCGCAGCGGTCACACTCCATTTTTGGGTGGTTCAGCGGAGACTGGAGGGTTGAAGCGGCTGGGTCCAAGTCTGCCGCCTTGTGGCAGGGTGGGGGCGTTGCAGGCGAAGCAAGGCTCTTAGCCTCCCAGGCGGGGCACAGGCCAGACTCCCCACAGGAGAACCGGTCCGTGGACGAGGGTCCCGCCCGCCCGCCCGCCCGCCCGCCGGGACCCGCTCCACCTGGCGCGGAACCTTGGCCGGCCCCTCTTCCCGGCCCCAGGTCCCTAGTTCTTCCCTGGCACTCTGCCTCTGCGGGGGTGGGAGAGCTGCTGGCAAGTGTGGTCCACGGGAAAACGCACGGTCCTCTGGGTGGCAGGGAGGGCTTCCGTTAACTCTGACACCAGCCCAGGGACCGTGTGAACCTGGCCTGATATCTCAAGGGCGGGGCACGTTGCCCGGAGGGATGCTTGTGGTGGGGGGGGCCTGCTTGCGCCTGCGCGGCCCCGCCTCTTGGCCCGAAAACCACCCAGCCGCGGCTCGGACAAAAGCCATCTCCTGGGCGCCTCCCCCCTGTTCTTCCATCCGTAAAGGGGGACCCCTTTACGGATGGAAGAACAGGGGGATCTTCGCAGTGGCGGGGACGGGACGGAGGGGTCTGCGGGTTTGCCGCCACGTAGGCCAGTTGCTCGCACCCCGGCCCCATGCGTGCGAGCTCCATGGAGGAGGTGGGCCGCTTATGGCGGGATGCAGGCGTCCTGCGGGGGTCAAGGGACGGCGTGGGCACTCCCCGGGCGAGAGAGGGCGCCCGGGACCCGAGAGAGCACCCGGGAAAATGCCCAGCCCTGGCCCCCGTGGCTCCAGTGGCCTCCCTAGGCTCCTGCCGTGGGGCCTGGTCCCGCTCACGTGGGCCCAGGTTCTCCGCAGGTGAATGCCTTTTGCGGACACCAAGGACCACAGGCCGCGGACGCCTTCACGGGGAGGGGGGTTCGAGCTCTGTGGGACCCGGGTCCCAGCGGACACAGTCCCTTCTCGCGAAGTCCAGCCCAGACTTGAGAGAGTAGAAGCGTCTCGGTGCACGTTTGCCGCCTCGGGGCAGGGTGGGGCCTTTGGAGCCAAGAAAGACCCTTAGCCCCCCAGGCAGGTCTCAGGCCCGAGTCCCCCCGGGAGACTTGGTCCCTGGGCGTGGGTCCGGCCCGCTCGGCCCCTGCCCACCAGGCGCGGAACCCTGGCGCGCCCCTCATCCAGGCCCCGGGTCCCTAGTTCTTCCCTGGCACTCTGCCTGTGCCGGGGTGGGAGACGCGCTGGCAAGTGTGGTCCACGGGAAAAGGAACGGACCTCTGGGTGGCGGGGAGAGCTTCCAGTTCCACGGACAGGACCCCAGGGACCCTGTGAAGCTGGCCTGATATGTCCAGGGTGGGGCCCGTTGCCCCGAGGGAGGCTTGTGGTGGGGCTGCCTGCCCTCTACCTGCCGGGTCCCGCGTCTTGGCCCGAAACCGGCCAGCTGCGGCTCTGACAAATGCCATCTCCTGGGGGCATCCCCCCTGTTCTTCCATCCGTAAGGGGCGACCCCCTTACGGATGGAAGAACAGGGGGATCTTCGCAGTGGGGCGGTCGGGACGGAGGGGTCTGCGCGTTTCCAGCCACTTAGCCCAGTGACCCGCCGCCCGGCCCCAGAGTTCCAAGCTCCATGGAGGCCGGGGGCCTCTTATCACGGGAAGCAGGTGTCTCCCGGGGGTCAAGGGACGGCGTGGGCACTCTCTAGACGAGAGAGGGTGCCCGTGCCCCGAGAGAGCCCCGGGGAGAGCCCGAGGCCTGGCCGCAGAGGCTGCCATTGCCTCCCCCGGGCTCCTACCATGGGGCCTGGCCCTGCTCGCCCGAGGCCCAGGTTCACCGCAGGTGAATGCCTTTTGCGGACGCCAAGGACAGGAGGCCGCCGATTTCCCTCGCAGAGGTGGGGGTTCGAGCTCTGGGGGACTGAGGTCGCAGCGGTCACACTCCATTTTTGGGTGGTTCAGCGGAGACTGGAGGGTTGAAGCGGCTGGGTCCAAGTCTGCCGCCTTGTGGCAGGGTGGGGGCGTTGCAGGCGAAGCAAGGCTCTTAGCCTCCCAGGCGGGGCACAGGCCAGACTCCCCACAGGAGAACCGGTCCGTGGACGAGGGTCCCGCCCGCCCGCCCGCCCGCCCGCCGGGACCCGCTCCACCTGGCGCGGAACCTTGGCCGGCCCCTCTTCCCGGCCCCAGGTCCCTAGTTCTTCCCTGGCACTCTGCCTCTGCGGGGGTGGGAGAGCTGCTGGCAAGTGTGGTCCACGGGAAAACGCACGGTCCTCTGGGTGGCAGGGAGGGCTTCCGTTAACTCTGACACCAGCCCAGGGACCGTGTGAACCTGGCCTGATATCTCAAGGGCGGGGCACGTTGCCCGGAGGGATGCTTGTGGTGGGGGGGCCTGCTTGCGCCTGCGCGGCCCCGCCTCTTGGCCCGAAAACCACCCAGCCGCGGCTCGGACAAAAGCCATCTCCTGGGCGCCTCCCCCCTGTTCTTCCATCCGTAAAGGGGGACCCCTTTACGGATGGAAGAACAGGGGGATCTTCGCAGTGGCGGGGACGGGACGGAGGGGTCTGCGGGTTTGCCGCCACGTAGGCCAGTTGCTCGCACCCCGGCCCCATGCGTGCGAGCTCCATGGAGGAGGTGGGCCGCTTATGGCGGGATGCAGGCGTCCTGCGGGGGTCAAGGGACGGCGTGGGCACTCCCCGGGCGAGAGAGGGCGCCCGGGACCCGAGAGAGCACCCGGGAAAATGCCCAGCCCTGGCCCCCGTGGCTCCAGTGGCCTCCCTAGGCTCCTGCCGTGGGGCCTGGTCCCGCTCACGTGGGCCCAGGTTCTCCGCAGGTGAATGCCTTTTGCGGACACCAAGGACCACAGGCCGCGGACGCCTTCACGGGGAGGGGGGTTCGAGCTCTGTGGGACCCGGGTCCCAGCGGACACAGTCCCTTCTCGCGAAGTCCAGCCCAGACTTGAGAGAGTAGAAGCGTCTCGGTGCACGTTTGCCGCCTCGGGGCAGGGTGGGGCCTTTTGAGCCAAGAAAGACCCTTAGCCCCCCAGGCAGGTCTCAGGCCCGAGTCCCCCCGGGAGACTTGGTCCCTGGGCGTGGGTCCGGCCCGCTCGGCCCCTGCCCACCAGGCGCGGAACCCTGGCGCGCCCCTCATCCAGGCCCCGGGTCCCTAGTTCTTCCCTGGCACTCTGCCTGTGCCGGGGTGGGAGACGCGCTGGCAAGTGTGGTCCACGGGAAAAGGAACGGACCTCTGGGTGGCGGGGAGAGCTTCCAGTTCCACGGACAGGACCCCAGGGACCCTGTGAAGCGGGCCTGATATGTCCAGGGTGGGGCCCGTTGCCCCGAGGGAGGCTTGTGGTGGGGCTGCCTGCCCTCTACCTGCCGGGTCCCGCGTCCTGGCCCGAAACCGGCCAGCTGCGGCTCTGACAAATGCCATCTCCTGGGGGCATCCCCCCTGTTCTTCCATCCGTAAGGGGCGACCCCCTTACGGATGGAAGAACAGGGGGATCTTCGCAGTGGGGCGGTCGGGACGGAGGGGTCTGCGCGTTTCCAGCCACTTAGCCCAGTGACCCGCCGCCCGGCCCCCGAGTTCCAAGCTCCATGGAGGCCGGGGGCCTCTTATCACGGGAAGCAGGTGTCTCCCGGGGGTCAAGGGACGGCGTGGGCACTCTCTAGACGAGAGAGGGTGCCCGTGCCCCGAGAGAGCCCCGGGGAGAGCCCGAGGCCTGGCCGCAGAGGCTGCCATTGCCTCCCCCGGGCTCCTACCATGGGGCCTGGCCCTGCTCGCCCGAGGCCCAGGTTCACCGCAGGTGAATGCCTTTTGCGGACGCCAAGGACAGGAGGCCGCCGATTCCCCTCGCAGAGGTGGGGGTTCGAGCTCTGGGGGACTGAGGTCGCAGCGGTCACACTCCATTTTTGGGTGGTTCAGCGGAGACTGGAGGGTTGAAGCGGCTGGGTCCAAGTCTGCCGCCTTGTGGCAGGGTGGGGGCGTTGCAGGCGAAGCAAGGCTCTTAGCCTCCCAGGCGGGGCACAGGCCAGACTCCCCACAGGAGAACCGGTCCGTGGACGAGGGTCCCGCCCGCCCGCCCGCCCGCCCGCCCGCCGGGACCCGCTCCACCTGGCGCGGAACCTTGGCCGGCCCCTCTTCCCGGCCCCAGGTCCCTAGTTCTTCCCTGGCACTCTGCCTCTGCGGGGGTGGGAGAGCTGCTGGCAAGTGTGGTCCACGGGAAAACGCACGGTCCTCTGGGTGGCAGGGAGGGCTTCCGTTAACTCTGACACCAGCCCAGGGACCGTGTGAACCTGGCCTGATATCTCAAGGGCGGGGCACGTTGCCCGGAGGGATGCTTGTGGTGGGGGGGCCTGCTTGCGCCTGCGCGGCCCCGCCTCTTGGCCCGAAAACCACCCAGCCGCGGCTCGGACAAAAGCCATCTCCTGGGCGCCTCCCCCCTGTTCTTCCATCCGTAAAGGGGGACCCCTTTACGGATGGAAGAACAGGGGGATCTTCGCAGTGGCGGGGACGGGACGGAGGGGTCTGCGGGTTTGCCGCCACGTAGGCCAGTTGCTCGCACCCCGGCCCCATGCGTGCGAGCTCCATGGAGGAGGTGGGCCGCTTATGGCGGGATGCAGGCGTCCTGCGGGGGTCAAGGGACGGCGTGGGCACTCCCCGGGCGAGAGAGGGCGCCCGGGACCCGAGAGAGCACCCGGGAAAATGCCCAGCCCTGGCCCCCGTGGCTCCAGTGGCCTCCCTAGGCTCCTGCCGTGGGGCCTGGTCCCGCTCACGTGGGCCCAGGTTCTCCGCAGGTGAATGCCTTTTGCGGACACCAAGGACCACAGGCCGCGGACGCCTTCACGGGGAGGGGGGTTCGAGCTCTGTGGGACCCGGGTCCCAGCGGACACAGTCCCTTCTCGCGAAGTCCAGCCCAGACTTGAGAGAGTAGAAGCGTCTCGGTGCACGTTTGCCGCCTCGGGGCAGGGTGGGGCCTTTGGAGCCAAGAAAGACCCTTAGCCCCCCAGGCAGGTCTCAGGCCCGAGTCCCCCCGGGAGACTTGGTCCCTGGGCGTGGGTCCGGCCCGCTCGGCCCCTGCCCACCAGGCGCGGAACCCTGGCGCGCCCCTCATCCAGGCCCCGGGTCCCTAGTTCTTCCCTGGCACTCTGCCTGTGCCGGGGTGGGAGACGCGCTGGCAAGTGTGGTCCACGGGAAAAGGAACGGACCTCTGGGTGGCGGGGAGAGCTTCCAGTTCCACGGACAGGACCCCAGGGACCCTGTGAAGCAGGCCTGATATGTCCAGGGTGGGGCCCGTTGCCCCGAGGGAGGCTTGTGGTGGGGCTGCCTGCCCTCTACCTGCCGGGTCCCGCGTCTTGGCCCGAAACCGGCCAGCTGCGGCTCTGACAAATGCCATCTCCTGGGGGCATCCCCCCTGTTCTTCCATCCGTAAGGGGCGACCCCCTTACGGATGGAAGAACAGGGGGATCTTCGCAGTGGGGCGGTCGGGACGGAGGGGTCTGCGCGTTTCCAGCCACTTAGCCCAGTGACCCGCCGCCCGGCCCCAGAGTTCCAAGCTCCATGGAGGCCGGGGGCCTCTTATCACGGGAAGCAGGTGTCTCCCGGGGGTCAAGGGACGGCGTGGGCACTCTCTAGACGAGAGAGGGTGCCCGTGCCCCGAGAGAGCCCCGGGGAGAGCCCGAGGCCTGGCCGCAGAGGCTGCCATTGCCTCCCCCGGGCTCCTACCATGGGGCCTGGCCCTGCTCGCCCGAGGCCCAGGTTCACCGCAGGTGAATGCCTTTTGCGGACGCCAAGGACAGGAGGCCGCCGATTCCCCTCGCAGAGGTGGGGGTTCGAGCTCTGGGGGACTGAGGTCGCAGCGGTCACACTCCATTTTTGGGTGGTTCAGCGGAGACTGGAGGGTTGAAGCGGCTGGGTCCAAGTCTGCCGCCTTGTGGCAGGGTGGGGGCGTTGCAGGCGAAGCAAGGCTCTTAGCCTCCCAGGCGGGGCACAGGCCAGACTCCCCACAGGAGAACCGGTCCGTGGACGAGGGTCCCGCCCGCCCGCCCGCCCGCCCGCCCGCCGGGACCCGCTCCACCTGGCGCGGAACCTTGGCCGGCCCCTCTTCCCGGCCCCAGGTCCCTAGTTCTTCCCTGGCACTCTGCCTCTGCGGGGGTGGGAGAGCTGCTGGCAAGTGTGGTCCACGGGAAAACGCACGGTCCTCTGGGTGGCAGGGAGGGCTTCCGTTAACTCTGACACCAGCCCAGGGACCGTGTGAACCTGGCCTGATATCTCAAGGGCGGGGCACGTTGCCCGGAGGGATGCTTGTGGTGGGGGGGCCTGCTTGCGCCTGCGCGGCCCCGCCTCTTGGCCCGAAAACCACCCAGCCGCGGCTCGGACAAAAGCCATCTCCTGGGCGCCTCCCCCCTGTTCTTCCATCCGTAAAGGGGGACCCCTTTACGGATGGAAGAACAGGGGGATCTTCGCAGTGGCGGGGACGGGACGGAGGGGTCTGCGGGTTTGCCGCCACGTAGGCCAGTTGCTCGCACCCCGGCCCCATGCGTGCGAGCTCCATGGAGGAGGTGGGCCGCTTATGGCGGGATGCAGGCGTCCTGCGGGGGTCAAGGGACGGCGTGGGCACTCCCCGGGCGAGAGAGGGCGCCCGGGACCCGAGAGAGCACCCGGGAAAATGCCCAGCCCTGGCCCCCGTGGCTCCAGTGGCCTCCCTAGGCTCCTGCCGTGGGGCCTGGTCCCGCTCACGTGGGCCCAGGTTCTCCGCAGGTGAATGCCTTTTGCGGACACCAAGGACCACAGGCCGCGGACGCCTTCACGGGGAGGGGGGTTCGAGCTCTGTGGGACCCGGGTCCCAGCGGACACAGTCCCTTCTCGTGAAGTCCAGCCCAGACTTGAGAGAGTAGAAGCGTCTCGGTGCACGTTTGCCGCCTCGGGGCAGGGTGGGGCCTTTTGAGCCAAGAAAGACCCTTAGCCCCCCAGGCAGGTCTCAGGCCCGAGTCCCCCCGGGAGACTTGGTCCCTGGGCGTGGGTCCGGCCCGCTCGGCCCCTGCCCCCCAGGCGCGGAACCCTGGCGCGCCCCTCATCCAGGCCCCGGGTCCCTAGTTCTTCCCTGGCACTCTGCCTGTGCCGGGGTGGGAGACGCGCTGGCAAGTGTGGTCCACGGGAAAAGGAACGGACCTCTGGGTGGCGGGGAGAGCCTCCAGTTCCACGGACAGGACCCCAGGGACCCTGTGAAGCAGGCCTGATATGTCCAGGGTGGGGCCCGTTGCCCCGAGGGAGGCTTGTGGTGGGGCTGCCTGCCCTCTACCTGCCGGGTCCCGCGTCTTGGCCCGAAACCGGCCAGCTGCGGCTCTGACAAATGCCATCTCCTGGGGGCATCCCCCCTGTTCTTCCATCCGTAAGGGGCGACCCCCTTACGGATGGAAGAACAGGGGGATCTTCGCAGTGGGGCGGTCGGGACGGAGGGGTCTGCGCGTTTCCAGCCACTTAGCCCAGTGACCCGCAGCCCGGCCCCCGAGTTCCAAGCTCCATGGAGGCCGGGGGCCTCTTATCATGGGAAGCAGGTGTCTCCCGGGGGTCAAGGGACGGCGTGGGCACTCTCTAGACGAGAGAGGGTGCCCGTGCCCCGAGAGAGCCCCGGGGAGAGCCCGAGGCCTGGCCGCAGAGGCTGCCATTGCCTCCCCCGGGCTCCTACCATGGGGCCTGGCCCTGCTCGCCCGAGGCCCAGGTTCACCGCAGGTGAATGCCTTTTGCGGACGCCAAGGACAGGAGGCCGCCGATTCCCTCACAGAGGTGGGGGTTCGAGCTCTGGGGGACTGAGGTCGCAGCGGTCACACTCCATTTTTGGGTGGTTCAGCGGAGACTGGAGGGTTGAAGCGGCTGGGTCCAAGTCTGCCGCCTTGTGGCAGGGTGGGGGCGTTGCAGGCGAAGCAAGGCTCTTAGCCTCCCAGGCGGGGCACAGGCCAGACTCCCCACAGGAGAACCGGTCCGTGGACGAGGGTCCCGCCCGCCCGCCCGCCCGCCCGCCCGCCGGGACCCGCTCCACCTGGCGCGGAACCTTGGCCGGCCCCTCTTCCCGGCCCCAGGTCCCTAGTTCTTCCCTGGCACTCTGCCTCTGCGGGGGTGGGAGAGCTGCTGGCAAGTGTGGTCCACGGGAAAACGCACGGTCCTCTGGGTGGCAGGGAGGGCTTCCGTTAACTCTGACACCAGCCCAGGGACCGTGTGAACCTGGCCTGATATCTCAAGGGCGGGGCACGTTGCCCGGAGGGATGCTTGTGGTGGGGGGGCCTGCTTGCGCCTGCGCGGCCCCGCCTCTTGGCCCGAAAACCACCCAGCCGCGGCTCGGACAAAAGCCATCTCCTGGGCGCCTCCCCCCTGTTCTTCCATCCGTAAAGGGGGACCCCTTTACGGATGGAAGAACAGGGGGATCTTCGCAGTGGCGGGGACGGGACGGAGGGGTCTGCGGGTTTGCCGCCACGTAGGCCAGTTGCTCGCACCCCGGCCCCATGCGTGCGAGCTCCATGGAGGAGGTGGGCCGCTTATGGCGGGATGCAGGCGTCCTGCGGGGGTCAAGGGACGGCGTGGGCACTCCCCGGGCGAGAGAGGGCGCCCGGGACCCGAGAGAGCACCCGGGAAAATGCCCAGCCCTGGCCCCCGTGGCTCCAGTGGCCTCCCTAGGCTCCTGCCGTGGGGCCTGGTCCCGCTCACGTGGGCCCAGGTTCTCCGCAGGTGAATGCCTTTTGCGGACACCAAGGACCACAGGCCGCGGACGCCTTCACGGGGAGGGGGGTTCGAGCTCTGTGGGACCCGGGTCCCAGCGGACACAGTCCCTTCTCGCGAAGTCCAGCCCAGACTTGAGAGAGTAGAAGCGTCTCGGTGCACGTTTGCCGCCTCGGGGCAGGGTGGGGCCTTTTGAGCCAAGAAAGACCCTTAGCCCCCCAGGCAGGTCTCAGGCCCGAGTCCCCCCGGGAGACTTGGTCCCTGGGCGTGGGTCCGGCCCGCTCGGCCCCTGCCCACCAGGCGCGGAACCCTGGCGCGCCCCTCATCCAGGCCCCGGGTCCCTAGTTCTTCCCTGGCACTCTGCCTGTGCCGGGGTGGGAGACGCGCTGGCAAGTGTGGTCCACGGGAAAAGGAACGGACCTCTGGGTGGCGGGGAGAGCTTCCAGTTCCACGGACAGGACCCCAGGGACCCTGTGAAGCAGGCCTGATATGTCCAGGGTGGGGCCCGTTGCCCCGAGGGAGGCTTGTGGTGGGGCTGCCTGCCCTCTACCTGCCGGGTCCCGCGTCTTGGCCCGAAACCGGCCAGCTGCGGCTCTGACAAATGCCATCTCCTGGGGGCATCCCCCCTGTTCTTCCATCCGTAAGGGGCGACCCCCTTACGGATGGAAGAACAGGGGGATCTTCGCAGTGGGGCGGTCGGGACGGAGGGGTCTGCGCGTTTCCAGCCACTTAGCCCAGTGACCCGCCGCCCGGCCCCAGAGTTCCAAGCTCCATGGAGGCCGGGGGCCTCTTATCACGGGAAGCAGGTGTCTCCCGGGGGTCAAGGGACGGCGTGGGCACTCTCTAGACGAGAGAGGGTGCCCGTGCCCCGAGAGAGCCCCGGGGAGAGCCCGAGGCCTGGCCGCAGAGGCTGCCATTGCCTCCCCCGGGCTCCTACCATGGGGCCTGGCCCTGCTCGCCCGAGGCCCAGGTTCACCGCAGGTGAATGCCTTTTGCGGACGCCAAGGACAGGAGGCCGCCGATTTCCCTCGCAGAGGTGGGGGTTCGAGCTCTGGGGGACTGAGGTCGCAGCGGTCACACTCCATTTTTGGGTGGTTCAGCGGAGACTGGAGGGTTGAAGCGGCTGGGTCCAAGTCTGCCGCCTTGTGGCAGGGTGGGGGCGTTGCAGGCGAAGCAAGGCTCTTAGCCTCCCAGGCGGGGCACAGGCCAGACTCCCCACAGGAGAACCGGTCCGTGGACGAGGGTCCCGCCCGCCCGCCCGCCCGCCCGCCCGCCGGGACCCGCTCCACCTGGCGCGGAACCTTGGCCGGCCCCTCTTCCCGGCCCCAGGTCCCTAGTTCTTCCCTGGCACTCTGCCTCTGCGGGGGTGGGAGAGCTGCTGGCAAGTGTGGTCCACGGGAAAACGCACGGTCCTCTGGGTGGCAGGGAGGGCTTCCGTTAACTCTGACACCAGCCCAGGGACCGTGTGAACCTGGCCTGATATCTCAAGGGCGGGGCACGTTGCCCGGAGGGATGCTTGTGGTGGGGGGGGCCTGCTTGCGCCTGCGCGGCCCCGCCTCTTGGCCCGAAAACCACCCAGCCGCGGCTCGGACAAAAGCCATCTCCTGGGCGCCTCCCCCCTGTTCTTCCATCCGTAAAGGGGGACCCCTTTACGGATGGAAGAACAGGGGGATCTTCGCAGTGGCGGGGACGGGACGGAGGGGTCTGCGGGTTTGCCGCCACGTAGGCCAGTTGCTCGCACCCCGGCCCCATGCGTGCGAGCTCCATGGAGGAGGTGGGCCGCTTATGGCGGGATGCAGGCGTCCTGCGGGGGTCAAGGGACGGCGTGGGCACTCCCCGGGCGAGAGAGGGCGCCCGGGACCCGAGAGAGCACCCGGGAAAATGCCCAGCCCTGGCCCCCGTGGCTCCAGTGGCCTCCCTAGGCTCCTGCCGTGGGGCCTGGTCCCGCTCACGTGGGCCCAGGTTCTCCGCAGGTGAATGCCTTTTGCGGACACCAAGGACCACAGGCCGCGGACGCCTTCACGGGGAGGGGGGTTCGAGCTCTGTGGGACCCGGGTCCCAGCGGACACAGTCCCTTCTCGCGAAGTCCAGCCCAGACTTGAGAGAGTAGAAGCGTCTCGGTGCACGTTTGCCGCCTCGGGGCAGGGTGGGGCCTTTGGAGCCAAGAAAGACCCTTAGCCCCCCAGGCAGGTCTCAGGCCCGAGTCCCCCCGGGAGACTTGGTCCCTGGGCGTGGGTCCGGCCCGCTCGGCCCCTGCCCCCCAGGCGCGGAACCCTGGCGCGCCCCTCATCCAGGCCCCGGGTCCCTAGTTCTTCCCTGGCACTCTGCCTGTGCCGGGGTGGGAGACGCGCTGGCAAGTGTGGTCCACGGGAAAAGGAACGGACCTCTGGGTGGCGGGGAGAGCTTCCAGTTCCACGGACAGGACCCCAGGGACCCTGTGAAGCAGGCCTGATATGTCCAGGGTGGGGCCCGTTGCCCCGAGGGAGGCTTGTGGTGGGGCTGCCTGCCCTCTACCTGCCGGGTCCCGCGTCTTGGCCCGAAACCGGCCAGCTGCGGCTCTGACAAATGCCATCTCCTGGGGGCATCCCCCCTGTTCTTCCATCCGTAAGGGGCGACCCCCTTACGGATGGAAGAACAGGGGGATCTTCGCAGTGGGGCGGTCGGGACGGAGGGGTCTGCGCGTTTCCAGCCACTTAGCCCAGTGACCCGCCGCCCGGCCCCAGAGTTCCAAGCTCCATGGAGGCCGGGGGCCTCTTATCACGGGAAGCAGGTGTCTCCCGGGGGTCAAGGGACGGCGTGGGCACTCTCTAGACGAGAGAGGGTGCCCGTGCCCCGAGAGAGCCCCGGGGAGAGCCCGAGGCCTGGCCGCAGAGGCTGCCATTGCCTCCCCCGGGCTCCTACCATGGGGCCTGGCCCTGCTCGCCCGAGGCCCAGGTTCACCGCAGGTGAATGCCTTTTGCGGACGCCAAGGACAGGAGGCCGCCGATTTCCCTCGCAGAGGTGGGGGTTCGAGCTCTGGGGGACTGAGGTCGCAGCGGTCACACTCCATTTTTGGGTGGTTCAGCGGAGACTGGAGGGTTGAAGCGGCTGGGTCCAAGTCTGCCGCCTTGTGGCAGGGTGGGGGCGTTGCAGGCGAAGCAAGGCTCTTAGCCTCCCAGGCGGGGCACAGGCCAGACTCCCCACAGGAGAACCGGTCCGTGGACGAGGGTCCCGCCCGCCCGCCCGCCCGCCCGCCGGGACCCGCTCCACCTGGCGCGGAACCTTGGCCGGCCCCTCTTCCCGGCCCCAGGTCCCTAGTTCTTCCCTGGCACTCTGCCTCTGCGGGGGTGGGAGAGCTGCTGGCAAGTGTGGTCCACGGGAAAACGCACGGTCCTCTGGGTGGCAGGGAGGGCTTCCGTTAACTCTGACACCAGCCCAGGGACCGTGTGAACCTGGCCTGATATCTCAAGGGCGGGGCACGTTGCCCGGAGGGATGCTTGTGGTGGGGGGGCCTGCTTGCGCCTGCGCGGCCCCGCCTCTTGGCCCGAAAACCACCCAGCCGCGGCTCGGACAAAAGCCATCTCCTGGGCGCCTCCCCCCTGTTCTTCCATCCGTAAAGGGGGACCCCTTTACGGATGGAAGAACAGGGGGATCTTCGCAGTGGCGGGGACGGGACGGAGGGGTCTGCGGGTTTGCCGCCACGTAGGCCAGTTGCTCGCACCCCGGCCCCATGCGTGCGAGCTCCATGGAGGAGGTGGGCCGCTTATGGCGGGATGCAGGCGTCCTGCGGGGGTCAAGGGACGGCGTGGGCACTCCCCGGGCGAGAGAGGGCGCCCGGGACCCGAGAGAGCACCCGGGAAAATGCCCAGCCCTGGCCCCCGTGGCTCCAGTGGCCTCCCTAGGCTCCTGCCGTGGGGCCTGGTCCCGCTCACGTGGGCCCAGGTTCTCCGCAGGTGAATGCCTTTTGCGGACACCAAGGACCACAGGCCGCGGACGCCTTCACGGGGAGGGGGGTTCGAGCTCTGTGGGACCCGGGTCCCAGCGGACACAGTCCCTTCTCGCGAAGTCCAGCCCAGACTTGAGAGAGTAGAAGCGTCTCGGTGCACGTTTGCCGCCTCGGGGCAGGGTGGGGCCTTTGGAGCCAAGAAAGACCCTTAGCCCCCCAGGCAGGTCTCAGGCCCGAGTCCCCCCGGGAGACTTGGTCCCTGGGCGTGGGTCCGGCCCGCTCGGCCCCTGCCCACCAGGCGCGGAACCCTGGCGCGCCCCTCATCCAGGCCCCGGGTCCCTAGTTCTTCCCTGGCACTCTGCCTGTGCCGGGGTGGGAGACGCGCTGGCAAGTGTGGTCCACGGGAAAAGGAACGGACCTCTGGGTGGCGGGGAGAGCCTCCAGTTCCACGGACAGGACCCCAGGGACCCTGTGAAGCAGGCCTGATATGTCCAGGGTGGGGCCCGTTGCCCCGAGGGAGGCTTGTGGTGGGGCTGCCTGCCCTCTACCTGCCGGGTCCCGCGTCTTGGCCCGAAACCGGCCAGCTGCGGCTCTGACAAATGCCATCTCCTGGGGGCATCCCCCCTGTTCTTCCATCCGTAAGGGGCGACCCCCTTACGGATGGAAGAACAGGGGGATCTTCGCAGTGGGGCGGTCGGGACGGAGGGGTCTGCGCGTTTCCAGCCACTTAGCCCAGTGACCCGCAGCCCGGCCCCCGAGTTCCAAGCTCCATGGAGGCCGGGGGCCTCTTATCACGGGAAGCAGGTGTCTCCCGGGGGTCAAGGGACGGCGTGGGCACTCTCTAGACGAGAGAGGGTGCCCGTGCCCCGAGAGAGCCCCGGGGAGAGCCCGAGGCCTGGCCGCAGAGGCTGCCATTGCCTCCCCCGGGCTCCTACCATGGGGCCTGGCCCTGCTCGCCCGAGGCCCAGGTTCACCGCAGGTGAATGCCTTTTGCGGACGCCAAGGACAGGAGGCCGCCGATTCCCCTCGCAGAGGTGGGGGTTCGAGCTCTGGGGGACTGAGGTCGCAGCGGTCACACTCCATTTTTGGGTGGTTCAGCGGAGACTGGAGGGTTGAAGCGGCTGGGTCCAAGTCTGCCGCCTTGTGGCAGGGTGGGGGCGTTGCAGGCGAAGCAAGGCTCTTAGCCTCCCAGGCGGGGCACAGGCCAGACTCCCCACAGGAGAACCGGTCCGTGGACGAGGGTCCCGCCCGCCCGCCCGCCCGCCCCGCCCGCCGGGACCCGCTCCACCTGGCGCGGAACCTTGGCCGGCCCCTCTTCCCGGCCCCAGGTCCCTAGTTCTTCCCTGGCACTCTGCCTCTGCGGGGGTGGGAGAGCTGCTGGCAAGTGTGGTCCACGGGAAAACGCACGGTCCTCTGGGTGGCAGGGAGGGCTTCCGTTAACTCTGACACCAGCCCAGGGACCGTGTGAACCTGGCCTGATATCTCAAGGGCGGGGCACGTTGCCCGGAGGGATGCTTGTGGTGGGGGGGCCTGCTTGCGCCTGCGCGGCCCCGCCTCTTGGCCCGAAAACCACCCAGCCGCGGCTCGGACAAAAGCCATCTCCTGGGCGCCTCCCCCCTGTTCTTCCATCCGTAAAGGGGGACCCCTTTACGGATGGAAGAACAGGGGGATCTTCGCAGTGGCGGGGACGGGACGGAGGGGTCTGCGGGTTTGCCGCCACGTAGGCCAGTTGCTCGCACCCCGGCCCCATGCGTGCGAGCTCCATGGAGGAGGTGGGCCGCTTATGGCGGGATGCAGGCGTCCTGCGGGGGTCAAGGGACGGCGTGGGCACTCCCCGGGCGAGAGAGGGCGCCCGGGACCCGAGAGAGCACCCGGGAAAATGCCCAGCCCTGGCCCCCGTGGCTCCAGTGGCCTCCCTAGGCTCCTGCCGTGGGGCCTGGTCCCGCTCACGTGGGCCCAGGTTCTCCGCAGGTGAATGCCTTTTGCGGACACCAAGGACCACAGGCCGCGGACGCCTTCACGGGGAGGGGGGTTCGAGCTCTGTGGGACCCGGGTCCCAGCGGACACAGTCCCTTCTCGCGAAGTCCAGCCCAGACTTGAGAGAGTAGAAGCGTCTCGGTGCACGTTTGCCGCCTCGGGGCAGGGTGGGGCCTTTTGAGCCAAGAAAGACCCTTAGCCCCCCAGGCAGGTCTCAGGCCCGAGTCCCCCCGGGAGACTTGGTCCCTGGGCGTGGGTCCGGCCCGCTCGGCCCCTGCCCCCCAGGCGCGGAACCCTGGCGCGCCCCTCATCCAGGCCCCGGGTCCCTAGTTCTTCCCTGGCACTCTGCCTGTGCCGGGGTGGGAGACGCGCTGGCAAGTGTGGTCCACGGGAAAAGGAACGGACCTCTGGGTGGCGGGGAGAGCCTCCAGTTCCACGGACAGGACCCCAGGGACCCTGTGAAGCAGGCCTGATATGTCCAGGGTGGGGCCCGTTGCCCCGAGGGAGGCTTGTGGTGGGGCTGCCTGCCCTCTACCTGCCGGGTCCCGCGTCTTGGCCCGAAACCGGCCAGCTGCGGCTCTGACAAATGCCATCTCCTGGGGGCATCCCCCCTGTTCTTCCATCCGTAAGGGGCGACCCCCTTACGGATGGAAGAACAGGGGGATCTTCGCAGTGGGGCGGTCGGGACGGAGGGGGTCTGCGCGTTTCCAGCCACTTAGCCCAGTGACCCGCAGCCCGGCCCCCGAGTTCCAAGCTCCATGGAGGCCGGGGGCCTCTTATCACGGGAAGCAGGTGTCTCCCGGGGGTCAAGGGACGGCGTGGGCACTCTCTAGACGAGAGAGGGTGCCCGTGCCCCGAGAGAGCCCCGGGGAGAGCCCGAGGCCTGGCCGCAGAGGCTGCCATTGCCTCCCCCGGGCTCCTACCATGGGGCCTGGCCCTGCTCGCCCGAGGCCCAGGTTCACCGCAGGTGAATGCCTTTTGCGGACGCCAAGGACAGGAGGCCGCCGATTCCCTCACAGAGGTGGGGGGTTCGAGCTCTGGGGGACTGAGGTCGCAGCGGTCACACTCCATTTTTGGGTGGTTCAGCGGAGACTGGAGGGTTGAAGCGGCTGGGTCCAAGTCTGCCGCCTTGTGGCAGGGTGGGGGCGTTGCAGGCGAAGCAAGGCTCTTAGCCTCCCAGGCGGGGCACAGGCCAGACTCCCCACAGGAGAACCGGTCCGTGGACGAGGGTCCCGCCCGCCCGCCCGCCCGCCCCGCCCGCCGGGACCCGCGCTCCACCTGGCGCGGAACCTTGGCCGGCCCCTCTTCCCGGCCCCAGGTCCCTAGTTCTTCCCTGGCACTCTGCCTCTGCGGGGGTGGGAGAGCTGCTGGCAAGTGTGGTCCACGGGAAAACGCACGGTCCTCTGGGTGGCAGGGAGGGCTTCCGTTAACTCTGACACCAGCCCAGGGACCGTGTGAACCTGGCCTGATATCTCAAGGGCGGGGCACGTTGCCCGGAGGGATGCTTGTGGTGGGGGGGCCTGCTTGCGCCTGCGCGGCCCCGCCTCTTGGCCCGAAAACCACCCAGCCGCGGCTCGGACAAAAGCCATCTCCTGGGCGCCTCCCCCCTGTTCTTCCATCCGTAAAGGGGGACCCCTTTACGGATGGAAGAACAGGGGGATCTTCGCAGTGGCGGGGACGGGACGGAGGGGTCTGCGGGTTTGCCGCCACGTAGGCCAGTTGCTCGCACCCCGGCCCCATGCGTGCGAGCTCCATGGAGGAGGTGGGCCGCTTATGGCGGGATGCAGGCGTCCTGCGGGGGTCAAGGGACGGCGTGGGCACTCCCCGGGCGAGAGAGGGCGCCCGGGACCCGAGAGAGCACCCGGGAAAATGCCCAGCCCTGGCCCCCGTGGCTCCAGTGGCCTCCCTAGGCTCCTGCCGTGGGGCCTGGTCCCGCTCACGTGGGCCCAGGTTCTCCGCAGGTGAATGCCTTTTGCGGACACCAAGGACCACAGGCCGCGGACGCCTTCACGGGGAGGGGGGTTCGAGCTCTGTGGGACCCGGGTCCCAGCGGACACAGTCCCTTCTCGCGAAGTCCAGCCCAGACTTGAGAGAGTAGAAGCGTCTCGGTGCACGTTTGCCGCCTCGGGGCAGGGTGGGGCCTTTTGAGCCAAGAAAGACCCTTAGCCCCCCAGGCAGGTCTCAGGCCCGAGTCCCCCCGGGAGACTTGGTCCCTGGGCGTGGGGTCCGGCCCGCTCGGCCCCTGCCCACCAGGCGCGGAACCCTGGCGCGCCCCTCATCCAGGCCCCGGGTCCCTAGTTCTTCCCTGGCACTCTGCCTGTGCCGGGGTGGGAGACGCGCTGGCAAGTGTGGTCCACGGGAAAAGGAACGGACCTCTGGGTGGCGGGGAGAGCTTCCAGTTCCACGGACAGGACCCCAGGGACCCTGTGAAGCAGGCCTGATATGTCCAGGGTGGGGCCCGTTGCCCCGAGGGAGGCTTGTGGTGGGGCTGCCTGCCCTCTACCTGCCGGGTCCCGCGTCTTGGCCCGAAACCGGCCAGCTGCGGCTCTGACAAATGCCATCTCCTGGGGGCATCCCCCCTGTTCTTCCATCCGTAAGGGGCGACCCCCTTACGGATGGAAGAACAGGGGGATCTTCGCAGTGGGGCGGTCGGGACGGAGGGGTCTGCGCGTTTCCAGCCACTTAGCCCAGTGACCCGCCGCCCGGCCCCAGAGTTCCAAGCTCCATGGAGGCCGGGGGCCTCTTATCACGGGAAGCAGGTGTCTCCCGGGGGTCAAGGGACGGCGTGGGCACTCTCTAGACGAGAGAGGGTGCCCGTGCCCCGAGAGAGCCCCGGGGAGAGCCCGAGGCCTGGCCGCAGAGGCTGCCATTGCCTCCCCCGGGCTCCTACCATGGGGCCTGGCCCTGCTCGCCCGAGGCCCAGGTTCACCGCAGGTGAATGCCTTTTGCGGACGCCAAGGACAGGAGGCCGCCGATTTCCCTCGCAGAGGTGGGGGTTCGAGCTCTGGGGGACTGAGGTCGCAGCGGTCACACTCCATTTTTGGGTGGTTCAGCGGAGACTGGAGGGTTGAAGCGGCTGGGTCCAAGTCTGCCGCCTTGTGGCAGGGTGGGGGCGTTGCAGGCGAAGCAAGGCTCTTAGCCTCCCAGGCGGGGCACAGGCCAGACTCCCCACAGGAGAACCGGTCCGTGGACGAGGGTCCCGCCCGCTCCGCCCGCCCGCCCGCCCGCCGGGACCCGCTCCACCTGGCGCGGAACCTTGGCCGGCCCCTCTTCCCGGCCCCAGGTCCCTAGTTCTTCCCTGGCACTCTGCCTCTGCGGGGGTGGGAGAGCTGCTGGCAAGTGTGGTCCACGGGAAAACGCACGGTCCTCTGGGTGGCAGGGAGGGCTTCCGTTAACTCTGACACCAGCCCAGGGACCGTGTGAACCTGGCCTGATATCTCAAGGGCGGGGCACGTTGCCCGGAGGGATGCTTGTGGTGGGGGGGGCCTGCTTGCGCCTGCGCGGCCCCGCCTCTTGGCCCGAAAACCACCCAGCCGCGGCTCGGACAAAAGCCATCTCCTGGGCGCCTCCCCCCTGTTCTTCCATCCGTAAAGGGGGACCCCTTTACGGATGGAAGAACAGGGGGATCTTCGCAGTGGCGGGGACGGGACGGAGGGGTCTGCGGGTTTGCCGCCACGTAGGCCAGTTGCTCGCACCCCGGCCCCATGCGTGCGAGCTCCATGGAGGAGGTGGGCCGCTTATGGCGGGATGCAGGCGTCCTGCGGGGGTCAAGGGACGGCGTGGGCACTCCCCGGGCGAGAGAGGGCGCCCGGGACCCGAGAGAGCACCCGGGAAAATGCCCAGCCCTGGCCCCCGTGGCTCCAGTGGCCTCCCTAGGCTCCTGCCGTGGGGCCTGGTCCCGCTCACGTGGGCCCAGGTTCTCCGCAGGTGAATGCCTTTTGCGGACACCAAGGACCACAGGCCGCGGACGCCTTCACGGGGAGGGGGGTTCGAGCTCTGTGGGACCCGGGTCCCAGCGGACACAGTCCCTTCTCGCGAAGTCCAGCCCAGACTTGAGAGAGTAGAAGCGTCTCGGTGCACGTTTGCCGCCTCGGGGCAGGGTGGGGCCTTTGGAGCCAAGAAAGACCCTTAGCCCCCCAGGCAGGTCTCAGGCCCGAGTCCCCCCG
>NW_026527532.1:0-29977 GCF_022682495.2 Desmodus rotundus
CAAGTCCCGCCGGGCCGGCTGGTCCACCACCGCGGCACCCGCGCCCGGAGCACAAGTCCCGCCGGGCCCCCTGGTCCACCACGGCAGGCCCGCGCTCAGAGCCCACGTCCCGCCGGGCCACCTGGTCGACCCCCGCAGCCACCGCACCCGGAGCACAAGTCCCGCCGGGCCGGCTGGTCCACCACCGCGACCTCCGCGCCCGGAGCACAGGTCCCGCCGGGCCGGCTGGTCGACCCCCCCGGCCCTCGCCTTGAGGCTGAGTCCCGCCTGCACGGCTGATCCATCCACGCTGCCCTGGGCCCAGATGCTGATTCCAGGCAGGCCATCTGCTCGAACCCAGCGGCCCCACACCCAGAGGGTGAGTTCCGCCCGGCCGGCTGGTCGACCCCCGCGGCCCTGGACCGGAGGCTGAGTCCAGCCTGCACGGCTGATCCAACCACGCTGACCAGCGCCCGGAAGCTGAGGCCGGCCGTGCCGGCTGGTCTACACCCGTGGCCCGCGCCCGGAGGCGGAGTCCCGCCGGGCCCCCTGGTCGACCCCCGCGGCACCCGCGCCGGGAGCCTAGGTCCCGCGGGGCCATCTAGTCCACACACGCGGGCCCGGCGCCCAGAGCCCAAGTCCAGCCGGGCCACCTGGTCGACCCCGCAGCCACCGCACCCGGAGCACAAGTCCCGCCGGGCCGGCTGGTCCACCACCGCGGCACCCGCGCCAGGAGCACAAGTCCCGCCGGGCCGGCTGGTCCACCACCGCGACCTCCGCGCTCGGATCACAGGTCCCGCCGGGCCCCCTGGTCCACCCCGTCAGGCGCGCGCTCAGAGCCCACGTCCCGCCGCGCCACCTGGTCAACCCCGCGGGCCCGCGCCCGGAGCCCAAGTCCCGCCGGTCCACCTGGTCACCCCCGCAGCCACCGCACCCGGAGCACAAGTCCCGCCGGGCCCGCTGGTCCACCACCGCGACCTCCGCGCCCGGAGCACAGGTCCCGCCGGGCCGGCTGGTCGACCCCCCCGGCCCTCGCCTTGAGGCTGAGTCCCGCCTGCACGGCTGATCCATCCACGCTGCCCTGGGCCCAGATGCTGATTCCAGGCAGGCCATCTGCTCGAACCCATCGGCCCCACACACAGAGGGTGAGTTCCGCCCGGCCGGCTGGTCGACCCCCGGAGCCCGGGACCGGAGGCTGAGTCCCGCCTGCACGGCTGATCCAACCACGCTGACCAGCGCCCGGAGGCTGAGGCCGGCCGTGCCGGCTGGTCTACACCCGTGGCCCGCGCCCGGAGGCTGAGTCCCGCCGGGCCGCCTGGTCGACCCCCGCGGCACCCGCGCCCGGAGCCTAGGTCCCGCGGGGCCATCTAGTCCACACACGCGGGCCTGGCGCCCAGAGCCCAAGTCCCACCGGGCCACCTGGTCGACCCCGCAGCCACCGCACCCGGAGCACAAGTCCGGCCGGGCCGGCTGGTCCACCACCGCGGCACCCGCGCCCCGAGCACAAGACCCGCCGGGCCCCCTGGTCCACCCCGGCAGGCGCGCGCTCAGAGCCCACGACCCGCCGGGCCACCTGGTCGACCCCCGAAGCCCCCCGCGACCCGAGCCCAAGTCCCGCCGGTCCACCTGGTCAACCCCGCGGGCCCGCGCCCGGAGCCCAAGTCCCGCCGGTCCACCTGGTCACCCCCGCAGCCACCGCACCTGGAGCACAAGTCCCGCCGGGCCGGCTGGTCCACCACCGCGACCTCCGCGCCCGGAGCACAG
Organism: Desmodus rotundus; assembly: GCF_022682495.2. NCBI lineage: Eukaryota > Metazoa > Chordata > Mammalia > Chiroptera > Phyllostomidae > Desmodus > Desmodus rotundus. The sequence goes on from NW_026527532.1 coordinate 1,744, forward strand.
GTCCCGCCGGGCCGGCTGGTCGACCCCCCCGGCCCTCGCCTTGAGGCTGAGTCCCGCCTGCACGGCTGATCCATCCACGCTGCCCTGGGCCCAGATGCTGATTCCAGGCAGGCCATCTGCTCGAACACAGCGGCCCCACACCCAGAGGGTGAGTTCCGCCCGGCCGGCTGGTCGACCCCCGCGGCCTGGGACCGGAGGCTGAGTCCCGCCTGCACGGCTGATCCAACCACGCTGATCAGCGCCCGGAGGCTGAGGCCGGCCGTGCCGGCTGGTCTACACCCGTGGCCCGCCCCCGGAGGCTGAGTCCCGCCGGGCCGCCTGGTCGACCCCCGCGGCACCCGCGCCCGGAGCCTAAGTCCCGCGGGGCCATCTAGTCCACACACGCGGGCCCGGCGCCCAGAGCCCAAGTCCCGCCGGGCCACCTGGTCGACCCCGCAGCCACCGCACCCGGAGCACAAGTCGGGCCGGGCCGGCTGGTCCAGCACCGCGGCACCCGCGCCCGGAGCACAAGAACCGCCCGGCCCCCTGGTCCACCACGGCAGGCGCGCGCTCAGAGCCCACGTCCCGACGGGCCACCTGGTCGACCCCCGCAGCCCCCGCGCCCCGAGCCCAAGTCCCGCCGGTCCACCTGGTCACCCCCGCAGCCACCGCACCCGGAGCACAAGTCCCGCCGGGCCGGCTGGTCCACCACCGCGACCTCCGCGCCCGGAGCACAGGTCCCGCCGGGCCGGCTGGTCGACCCCCCCGGCCCTCGCCTTGAGGCTGAGTCCCGCCTGCACGCCTGATACATGCACGCTGCACTGGGCCCAGATGCTGATTCCAGGCAGGCCATCTGCTCGAACCCAGCGGCCCCACACCCAGAGGGTGAGTTCCGCCCGGCCGGCTGGTCGACCCCCGCGGCCCGTGACCGGAGGCTGAGTCCCGCCTGCACGGCTGATCCAACCACGCTGACCAGCGCCCGGAGGCTGAGGCCGGCGGTGCCGGCTGGTCTACACCCGTGGCCCGCGCCCGGAGGCTGAGTCCCGCCGGGCCGCCTGGTCGAACCCCGCGTCCAGGAGCGTCTGCGGTCGGCGTCCGTGTAGCGTCGTCCCATCGCCCGACACGGCCCGCCTCGGGGTCGGCAGCTCCGGAACGTCCACGTGCCAACCACCTCAGGCGTTCCCCCACGAACGACCAGGGCCGTCGTTCGTTCGGTCCGTCCGTCCCCGCGGGCACCCGCGCGTGCTGGTCGACCCGTTCGGGCGCCCACACCGCCCTAGTAGTCCTGCAGGTGCAACCTCGGGCCCAGAGGCCGGGCACCGACACGCCGGCGCCACCGGCACGATCCCGCAAGCACCGCAGGCCTGCTGGAAGTCCAGCACGTGCGACGCGGCCAAATCGCGTCCCTCGTGGCTCCTGAAGGGACGAACGATATACAAACGGCCGCCAGGTGGCGCCCGACAACCGTCGCCAGCGTCAGCGGGACGAGGCCGCATCTCCCGGCGTCCAGGGAGACCCGCCGCCCGGCCGGAGCGCCGGTGCCGTCCCGGCACACCACGTCCGCCTCGGAGCTCCCGGCCTCCACGGCGCGACCGCGGCAGCGGTAGGGGGACTGGGAAAGAAGACCTTGGGCTCTCGGGCCGCGGCGGCCGGGTGACTGGCACGCGACAGAATTTCCCCAGAGTCGCCGGCGGGAGGGCGGGCGGGCGCCACCGGACCAGAGCGAGCTTCCACCCCCACGACCGTCTCCACCCCGATACCCTCGAAGCCGCCGCCGCCGCCGACAGAACGCAACCCACGAGGCGTCGGGAAGGGGCGGCAAGCGCCGCGGCGATGGCACGGGACCCGCGCCCCAGTCTAGGCGCGCGCCGGGGTGCGGGAACGCCTTGCTCCTAAGTCCCTCCAGGCCAGATGGTCGACCCCCGCAGCCCCGCGCCAGGAGGCGGAGTACCGCCGAGCTGCCTCTTCGAGCCTCACAGCCCAGTGTCCTCAGGCTGAGTCCGACCGTGCTGGCTGGTCGACCGCCGCGACCCCGAGCCCGGAGGCGGAGTCCCGCCGGGCCACCTGGTCCACGATAGCCAACCCCGCGCCCGGAGCACAGGTCCCGCCGGGCCGGCTGGTCGACCCCCCCGGCCCTCGCCTTGAGGCTGAGTCCAGCCTGCACGGCTGATCCATCCACGCTGCCCTGGGCCCAGATGCTGATTCCAGGCAGGCCATCTGCTCGAACCCAGCGGCCCCACACCCAGAGGGTGAGTTCCGCCCGGCCGGCTGGTCGACCCCCGTGGCCCGGGACCGGAGGCTGAGTCCCGCCTGCACGGCTGATCCAACCACGCTGACCAGCGCCCGGAGGCTGAGGCCGGCCGTGCCGGCTGGTCTACACCCGTGGCCCGCGCCCGGAGGCTGAGTCCCACCGGGCCGCCTGGTCGACCCCGGCGGCACCCGCGCCCGGAGCCTAGGTCCCGCGGGGCCATCTAGTCCACACACGCGGGCCCGGCGCCCAGAGCCCAAGTCCCGCCGGGCCACCTGGTCGACCCCCAGCCACCGCACCCGGAGCACAAGTCCCGCCGGGCCGGCTGGTCCACCAACGCGGCACCCGCGCCCGGAGCACAAGTCCCGCCGGGCCCCCTGGTCCACCACGGCAGGCGCGCACTCAGAGCCCACGTCCCGCCGGGCCACCTGGTCGACCCCCGCAGCCCCCGCGCCCCGAGCCCAAGTCCCGCGGGTCTACCTGGGCACCCCCGCAGCCCTCACCCGGAGCACAAGTCCCGCCGGGCCGGCTGGTCCACCACCGCGACCTCCGCGCCCGGATCACAGGTCCCGCCGGGCCCCCTGGTCCACCCCGTCAGGCGCGCGCTCAGAGCCCACGTCCCGCCGGGCCACCTGGTCAACCCCGCGGGCCCGCGCCCGGAGCCCAAGTCCCGCCGGTCCACCTGGTCACCCCCGCAGCCACCGCACCCGGAGCACAAGTCCCGCCGGGCCCGCTGGTCCACCACCGCGACCTCCGCGCCCGGAGCACAGGTCCCGCCGGGCCGGCTGTTCGACCCCCCCGGCCCTCGCCTTGAGGCTGAGTCCCGCCTGCACGGCTGATCCATCCACGCTGCCCTGGGCCCAGATGCTGATTCCAGGCAGGCCATCTGCTCGAACCCAGCGGCCCCACACCCAGAGGGTGAGTTCCGCCCGGCCGGCTGGTCGACCCCCGGAGCCCGGGCCCGGAGGCTGAGTCCCGCCTGCACGGCTGATCCAACCACGCTGACCAGCGCCCGTAGGCTGAGGCCGGCCGTGACGGCTGGTCTACACCCGTGGCCCGCGTCCGGAGGCTGAGTCCCACCGGGCCGCCTGGTCGACCCACGCGGCACCCGCGCCCGGAGCACAAGTCCCGCCGGTCCACCTGGTCACCCCCGCAGCCACCGCACCCGGAGCACAAGTCCCGCCGGGACGGCTGGTCCACCACCGCGGCACCCGCGCCCGGAGCACAAGTCCCGCCGGGCCCCCTGGTCCACCACGGCAGGCGCGCACTCAGAGCCCACGTCCCTCCGGGCCACCTGGTCGACCCCCGCAGCCACCGCACCCGGAGCACAAGTCCCGCCGGGCCGGCTGGTCCACCACCGCGACCTCCGCGCCCGGAGCACAGGTCCCGCCGGGCCGGCTGGTCGACCCCCGCGGCTCGGGACCGGAGGCTGAGTCCCGCCTGCACGGCTGATACAACCACGCTGACCAGCGCCCGGAGGCTGAGGCCGGCCGTGCCGGCTGGTGTACACCCGTGGCCCGCGCCCAGAGGCTGAGTCCCGCCGGGCCGCCTGGTCGACCCCGGCGGCACCCGCGCCCGGAGCCTAGGTCCCGCGGGGCCATCTAGTCCACACACGCGGGCCCGGCGCCCAGAGCCCAAGTCCCGCCGGGCCACCTGGTCGACCCCGCAGCCACCGCACCCGGAGCACAAGTCCGGCCGGGCCGGCTGGTCCACCACCGCGGCACCCGCGCCCGGAGCACAAGACCCGCCGGGTCCCCTGGTCCACCCTGGCAGGCGCGCGCTGAGAGCCCACGTCCCGCCGGGCCACCTGGTCGACCCCCGCAGCCCCCGCGCCCCGAGCCCAAGTCCCGCCGGTCCACCTGGTCAACCCCGCGGGCCCGCGCCCGGAGCCCAAGTCCCTCCGGTCCACCTGGTCACCCCCGCAGCCACCGCACCCGGAGCACAAGTCCGGCCGGGCCGCCTGGTCGACCCCCGCGGCACCCGCGCCCGGAGCCTAGGTCCCGCGGGGCCATCTAGTCCACACACGCGGGCCTGGCGCCCAGAGCCCAAGTCCCGCCGGGCCACCTGGTCGACCCCCGCAGCCACCGCACCCGGAGCACAAGTCCCGCCGGGCCGGCTGGTCCACCACCGCGACCTCCGCGCCCGGAGCATAGGTCCCGCCGGGCCGGCTGGTCGACCCCCGCAGCCCCCCGCGACCCGAGTCCAAGTCCCGCCGGTCCACCTGGTCAACCCCGCGGGCCCGCGCCCGGAGCCCAAGTCCCGCCGGTCCACCTGGTCACCCCCGCAGCCACCGCACCCGGAGCACAAGTCCCGCCGGGCCGGCTGGTCCACCACCGCGGCACCCGCGCCCGGAGCACAAGTCCCGCCGGGCCCCCTGGTCCACCACGGCAGGCGCGCGCTCAGAGCCCACGTCCCTCCGGGCCACCTGGTCGACCCCCGCAGCCACCGCACCCGGAGCACAAGTCCGGCCGGGCCGGCTGGTCCACCACCGCGACCTCCGCGCCCGGAGCACATGTCCCGCCGGGCCGGCTGGTCGACCCCCCCGGCCCTCGCCTTGAGGCTGAGTCCCGCCTGCACGGCTGATCCATCCACGCTGCTCTGGGCCCAGATGCTGATTCCAGGCAGGCCATCTGCTCGAACCCAGCGGCCCCACACCCAGAGGGTGAGTTCCGCCCGGCCGGCTGGTCGACCCCCGCGGCCCGGGACCGGAGGCTGAGTCCCGCCTGCACGGCTGATACAACCACGCTGACCAGCGCCCGGAGGCTGAGGCCGACCGTGCCGGCTGGTCTACACCCGTGGCCCGCGCCCAGAGGCTGAGTCCCGCCGGGCCGCCTGGTCGACCCCGGCGGCACCCGCGCCCGGAGCCTAGGTCCCGCGGGGCCATCTAGTCCACACACGCGGGCCCGGCGCCCAGAGCCCAAGTCCCGCCGGGCCACCTGGTCGACCCCGCAGCCACCGCACCCGGAGCACAAGTCCGGCCGGACCGGCTGGTCCACCACCGCGGCACCCGCGCCCGGAGCACAAGACCCGCCGGGTCCCCTGGTCCACCCTGGCAGGCGCGCGCTGAGAGCCCACGTCCCGCCGGGCCACCTGGTCGACCCCCGCAGCCCCCGCGCCCCGAGCCCAAGTCCCGCCGGTCCACCTGGTCAACCCCGCGGGCCCGCGCCCGGAGCCCAAGTCCCTCCGGGCCACCTGGTCACCCCCGCAGCCACCGCACCCGGAGCACAAGTCCGGCCGGGCCGCATGGTCGACCCCCGCGGCACCCGCGCCCGGAGCCTAGGTCCCGCGGGGCCATCTAGTCCACACACGCGGGCCCGGCGCCCAGAGCCCAAGTCCCGCCGGGCCACCTGGTCGACCCCCAGCCACCGCACCCGGAGCACAAGTCCCGCCGGGCCGGCTGGTCCACCACCGCGGCACCCGCGCCCGGAGCACAAGTCCCGCCGGGCCCCCTGGTCCACCACGGCAGGCCCGCGCTCAGAGCCCACGTCCCGCCGGGCCACCTGGTCGACCCCCGCAGCCACCGCACCCGGAGCACAAGTCCCGCCGGGCCGGCTGGTCCACCACCGCGACCTCCGCGCCCGGAGCACAGGTCCCGCCGGGCCGGCTGGTCGACCCCCCCGGCCCTCGCCTTGAGGCTGAGTCCCGCCTGCACGGCTGATCCATCCACGCTGCCCTGGGCCCAGATGCTGATTCCAGGCAGGCCATCTGCTCGAACCCAGCGGCCCCACACCCAGAGGGTGAGTTCCGCCCGGCCGGCTGGTCGACCCCCGCGGCCCGGGACCGGAGGCTGAGTCCAGCCTGCACGGCTGATCCAACCACGCTGACCAGCGCCCGGAAGCTGAGGCCGGCCGTGCCGGCTGGTCTACACCCGTGGCCCGCGCCCGGAGGCGGAGTCCCGCCGGGCCCCCTGGTCGACCCCCGCGGCACCCGCGCTGGGAGCCTAGGTCCCGCGGGGCCATCTAGTCCACACACGCGGGCCCGGCGCCCAGAGCCCAAGTCCAGCCGGGCCACCTGGTCGACCCCGCAGCCACCGCACCCGGAGCACAAGTCCCGCCGGGCCGGCTGGTCCACCACCGCGGCACCCGCGCCAGGAGCACAAGTCCCGCCGGGCCGGCTGGTCCACCACCGCGACCTCCGCGCTCGGATCACAGGTCCCGCCGGGCCCCCTGGTCCACCCCGTCAGGCGCGCGCTCAGAGCCCACGTCCCGCCGGGCCACCTGGTCAACCCCGCGGGCCCGCGCCCGGAGCCCAAGTCCCGCCGGTCCACCTGGTCACCCCCGCAGCCACCGCACCCGGAGCACAAGTCCCGCCGGGCCCGCTGGTCCACCACCGCGACCTCCGCGCCCGGAGCACAGGTCCCGCCGGGCCGGCTGGTCGACCCCCCCGGCCCTCGCCTTGAGGCTGAGTCCCGCCTGCACGGCTGATCCATCCACGCTGCCCTGGGCCCAGATGCTGATTCCAGGCAGGCCATCTGCTCGAACCCATCGGCCCCACACACAGAGGGTGAGTTCCGCCCGGCCGGCTGGTCGACCCCCGGAGCCCGGGACCGGAGGCTGAGTCCCGCCTGCACGGCTGATCCAACCACGCTGACCAGCGCCCGGAGGCTGAGGCCGGCCGTGCCGGCTGGTCTACACCCGTGGCCCGCGCCCGGAGGCTGAGTCCCGCCGGGCCGCCTGGTCGACCCCCGCGGCACCCGCGCCCGGAGCCTAGGTCCCGCGGGGCCATCTAGTCCACACACGCGGGCCTGGCGCCCAGAGCCCAAGTCCCACCGGGCCACCTGGTCGACCCCGCAGCCACCGCACCCGGAGCACAAGTCCGGCCGGGCCGGCTGGTCCACCACCGCGGCACCCGCGCCCCGAGCACAAGACCCGCCGGGCCCCCTGGTCCACCCCGGCAGGCGCGCGCTCAGAGCCCACGACCCGCCGGGCCACCTGGTCGACCCCCGAAGCCCCCCGCGACCCGAGCCCAAGTCCCGCCGGTCCACCTGGTCAACCCCGCGGGCCCGCGCCCGGAGCCCAAGTCCCGCCGGTCCACCTGGTCACCCCCGCAGCCAATGCACCTGGAGCACAAGTCCCGCAGGGCCGGCTGGTCCACCACCGCGACCTCCGCGCCCGGAGCACAGGTCCCGCCGGGCCGGCTGGTCGACCCCCCCGGCCCTCGCCTTGAGGCTGAGTCCCGCCTGCACGGCTGATCCATCCACGCTGCCCTGGGCCCAGATGCTGATTCCAGGCAGGCCATCTGCTCGAACCCAGCGGCCCCACACCCAGAGGGTGAGTTCCGCCCGGCCGGCTGGTCGACCCCCGCGGCCTGGGACCGGAGGCTGAGTCCCGCCTGCACGGCTGATCCAACCACGCTGAACAGCGCCCGGAGGCTGAGGCCGGCCGTGCCGGCTGGTCTACACCCGTGGCCCGCCCCCGGAGGCTGAGTCCCGCCGGGCCGCCTGGTCGACCCCCGCGGCACCCGCGCCCGGAGCCTAAGTCCCGCGGGGCCATCTAGTCCACACACGCGGGCCCGGCGCCCAGAGCCCAAGTCCCGCCGGGCCACCTGGTCGACCCCGCAGCCACCGCACCCGGAGCACAAGTCGGGCCGGGCCGGCTGGTCCAGCACCGCGGCACCCGCGCCCGGAGCACAAGAACCGCCCGGCCCCCTGGTCCACCACGGCAGGCGCGCGCTCAGAGCCCACGTCCCGACGGGCCACCTGGTCGACCCCCGCAGCCCCCGCGCCCCGAGCCCAAGTCCCGCCGGTCCACCTGGTCACCCCCGCAGCCACCGCACCCGGAGCACAAGTCCCGCCGGGCCGGCTGGTCCACCACCGCGACCTCCGCGCCCGGAGCACAGGTCCCGCCGGGCCGGCTGGTCGACCCCCCCGGCCCTCGCCTTGAGGCTGAGTCCCGCCTGCACGCCTGATCCATGCACGCTGCACTGGGCCCAGATGCTGATTCCAGGCAGGCCATCTGCTCGAACCCAGCGGCCCCACACCCAGAGGGTGAGTTCCGCCCGGCCGGCTGGTCGACCCCCGCGGCCCGTGACCGGAGGCTGAGTCCCGCCTGCACGGCTGATCCAACCACGCTGACCAGCGCCCGGAGGCTGAGGCCGGCGGTGCCGGCTGGTCTACACCCGTGGCCCGCGCCCGGAGGCTGAGTCCCGCCGGGCCGCCTGGTCGAACCCCGCGTCCAGGAGCGTCTGCGGTCGGCGTCCGTGTAGCGTCGTCCCATCGCCCGACACGGCCCGCCTCGGGGTCGGCAGCTCCGGAACGTCCACGTGCCAACCACCTCAGGCGTTCCCCCACGAACGACCAGGGCCGTCGTTCGTTCGGTCCGTCCGTCCCCGCGGGCACCCGCGCGTGCTGGTCGACCCGTTCGGGCGCCCACACCGCCCTAGTAGTCCTGCAGGTGCAACCTCGGGCCCAGAGGCCGGGCACCGACACGCCGGCGCCACCGGCACGATCCCGCAAGCACCGCAGGCCTGCTGGAAGTCCAGCACGTGCGACGCGGCCAAATCGCGTCCCTCGTGGCTCCTGAAGGGACGAACGATATACAAACGGCCGCCAGGTGGCGCCCGACAACCGTCGCCAGCGTCAGCGGGACGAGGCCGCATCTCCCGGCGTCCAGGGAGACCCGCCGCCCGGCCGGAGCGCCGGTGCCGTCCCGGCACACCACGTCCGCCTCGGAGCTCCCGGCCTCCACGGCGCGACCGCGGCAGCGGTAGGGGGACTGGGAAAGAAGACCTTGGGCTCTCGGGCCGCGGCGGCCGGGTGACTGGCACGCGACAGAATTTCCCCAGAGTCGCCGGCGGGAGGGCGGGCGGGCGCCACCGGACCAGAGCGAGCTTCCACCCCCACGACCGTCTCCACCCCGATACCCTCGAAGCCGCCGCCGCCGCCTACAGAACGCAACCCACGAGGCGTCGGGAAGGGGCGGCAAGCGCCGCGGCGATGGCACGGGACCCGCGCCCCAGTCTAGGCGCGCGCCGGGGTGCGGGAACGCCTTGCTCCTAAGTCCCTCCAGGCCAGATGGTCGACCCCCGCAGCCCCGCGCCAGGAGGCGGAGTACCGCCGAGCTGCCTCTTCGAGCCTCACAGCCCAGTGTCCTCAGGCTGAGTCCGACCGTGCTGGCTGGTCGACCGCCGCGACCCCGAGCCCGGAGGCGGAGTCCCGCCGGGCCACCTGGTCCACGATAGCCAACCCCGCGCCCGGAGCACAGGTCCCGCCGGGCCGGCTGGTCGACCCCCCCGGCCCTCGCCTTGAGGCTGAGTCCAGCCTGCACGGCTGATCCATCCACGCTGCCCTGGGCCCAGATGCTGATTCCAGGCAGGCCATCTGCTCGAACCCAGCGGCCCCACACCCAGAGGGTGAGTTCCGCCCGGCCGGCTGGTCGACCCCCGTGGCCCGGGACCGGAGGCTGAGTCCCGCCTGCACGGCTGATCCAACCACGCTGACCAGCGCCCGGAGGCTGAGGCCGGCCGTGCCGGCTGGTCTACACCCGTGGCCCGCGCCCGGAGGCTGAGTCCCACCGGGCCGCCTGGTCGACCCCCGCGGCACCCGCGCCCGGAGCCTAGGTCCCGCGGGGCCATCTAGTCCACACACGCGGGCCCGGCGCCCAGAGCCCAAGTCCCGCCGGGCCACCTGGTCGACCCCCAGCCACCGCACCCGGAGCACAAGTCCCGCCGGGCCGGCTGGTCCACCAACGCGGCACCCGCGCCCGGAGCACAAGTCCCGCCGGGCCCCCTGGTCCACCACGGCAGGCGCGCACTCAGAGCCCACGTCCCGCCGGGCCACCTGGTCGACCCCCGCAGCCCCCGCGCCCCGAGCCCAAGTCCCGCGGGTCTACCTGGTCACCCCCGCAGCCCTCACCCGGAGCACAAGTCCCGCCGGGCCGGCTGGTCCACCACCGCGACCTCCGCGCCCGGATCACAGGTCCCGCCGGGCCCCCTGGTCCACCCCGTCAGGCGCGCGCTCAGAGCCCACGTCCCGCCGGGCCACCTGGTCAACCCCGCGGGCCCGCGCCCGGAGCCCAAGTCCCGCCGGTCCACCTGGTCACCCCCGCAGCCACCGCACCCGGAGCACAAGTCCCGCCGGGCCCGCTGGTCCACCACCGCGACCTCCGCGCCCGGAGCACAGGTCCCGCCGGGCCGGCTGTTCGACCCCCCCGGCCCTCGCCTTGAGGCTGAGTCCCGCCTGCACGGCTGATCCATCCACGCTGCCCTGGGCCCAGATGCTGATTCCAGGCAGGCCATCTGCTCGAACCCAGCGGCCCCACACCCAGAGGGTGAGTTCCGCCCGGCCGGCTGGTCGACCCCCGGAGCCCGGGCCCGGAGGCTGAGTCCCGCCTGCACGGCTGATCCAACCACGCTGACCAGCGCCCGTAGGCTGAGGCCGGCCGTGACGGCTGGTCTACACCCGTGGCCCGCGCCCGGAGGCTGAGTCCCACCGGGCCGCCTGGTCGACCCACGCGGCACCCGCGCCCGGAGCACAAGTCCCGCCGGTCCACCTGGTCACCCCCGCAGCCACCGCACCCGGAGCACAAGTCCCGCCGGGCCGGCTGGTCCACCACCGCGGCACCCGCGCCCGGAGCACAAGTCCCGCCGGGCCCCCTGGTCCACCACGGCAGGCGCGCACTCAGAGCCCACGTCCCTCCGGGCCACCTGGTCGACCCCCGCAGCCACCGCACCCGGAGCACAAGTCCCGCCGGGCCGGCTGGTCCACCACCGCGACCTCCGCGCACGGAGCACAGGTCCCGCCGGGCCGGCTGGTCGACCCCCGCGGCTCGGGACCGGAGGCTGAGTCCCGCCTGCACGGCTGATACAACCACGCTGACCAGCGCCCGGAGGCTGAGGCCGGCCGTGCCGGCTGGTCTACACCCGTGGCCCGCGCCCAGAGGCTGAGTCCCGCCGGGCCGCCTGGTCGACCCCGGCGGCACCCGCGCCCGGAGCCTAGGTCCCGCGGGGCCATCTAGTCCACACACGCGGGCCCGGCGCCCAGAGCCCAAGTCCCGCCGGGCCACCTGGTCGACCCCGCAGCCACCGCACCCGGAGCACAAGTCCGGCCGGGCCGGCTGGTCCACCACCGCGGCACCCGCGCCCGGAGCACAAGACCCGCCGGGTCCCCTGGTCCACCCTGGCAGGCGCGCGCTGAGAGCCCACGTCCCGCCGGGCCACCTGGTCGACCCCCGCAGCCCCCGCGCCCCGAGCCCAAGTCCCGCCGGTCCACCTGGTCAACCCCGCGGGCCCGCGCCCGGAGCCCAAGTCCCTCCGGTCCACCTGGTCACCCCCGCAGCCACCGCACCCGGAGCACAAGTCCGGCCGGGCCGCCTGGTCGACCCCCGCGGCACCCGCGCCCGGAGCCTAGGTCCCGCGGGGCCATCTAGTCCACACACGCGGGCCTGGCGCCCAGAGCCCAAGTCCCGCCGGGCCACCTGGTCGACCCCCGCAGCCACCGCACCCGGAGCACAAGTCCCGCCGGGCCGGCTGGTCCACCACCGCGACCTCCGCGCCCGGAGCATAGGTCCCGCCGGGCCGGCTGGTCGACCCCCGCAGCCCCCCGCGACCCGAGTCCAAGTCCCGCCGGTCCACCTGGTCAACCCCGCGGGCCCGCGCCCGGAGCCCAAGTCCCGCCGGTCCACCTGGTCACCCCCGCAGCCACCGCACCCGGAGCACAAGTCCCGCCGGGCCGGCTGGTCCACCACCGCGGCACCCGCGCCCGGAGCACAAGTCCCGCCGGGCCCCCTGGTCCACCACGGCAGGCGCGCGCTCAGAGCCCACGTCCCTCCGGGCCACCTGGTCGACCCCCGCAGCCACCGCACCCGGAGCACAAGTCCGGCCGGGCCGGCTGGTCCACCACCGCGACCTCCGCGCCCGGAGCACATGTCCCGCCGGGCCGGCTGGTCGACCCCCCCGGCCCTCGCCTTGAGGCTGAGTCCCGCCTGCACGGCTGATCCATCCACGCTGCTCTGGGCCCAGATGCTGATTCCAGGCAGGCCATCTGCTCGAACCCAGCGGCCCCACACCCAGAGGGTGAGTTCCGCCCGGCCGGCTGGTCGACCCCCGCGGCCCGGGACCGGAGGCTGAGTCCCGCCTGCACGGCTGATACAACCACGCTGACCAGCGCCCGGAGGCTGAGGCCGACCGTGCCGGCTGGTCTACACCCGTGGCCCGCGCCCAGAGGCTGAGTCCCGCCGGGCCGCCTGGTCGACCCCGGCGGCACCCGCGCCCGGAGCCTAGGTCCCGCGGGGCCATCTAGTCCACACACGCGGGCCCGGCGCCCAGAGCCCAAGTCCCGCCGGGCCACCTGGTCGACCCCGCAGCCACCGCACCCGGAGCACAAGTCCGGCCGGACCGGCTGGTCCACCACCGCGGCACCCGCGCCCGGAGCACAAGACCCGCCGGGTCCCCTGGTCCACCCTGGCAGGCGCGCGCTGAGAGCCCACGTCCCGCCGGGCCACCTGGTCGACCCCCGCAGCCCCCGCGCCCCGAGCCCAAGTCCCGCCGGTCCACCTGGTCAACCCCGCGGGCCCGCGCCCGGAGCCCAAGTCCCTCCGGGCCACCTGGTCACCCCCGCAGCCACCGCACCCGGAGCACAAGTCCGGCCGGGCCGCATGGTCGACCCCAGCGGCACCCGCGCCCGGAGCCTAGGTCCCGCGGGGCCATCTAGTCCACACACGCGGGCCCGGCGCCCAGAGCCCAAGTCCCGCCGGGCCACCTGGTCGACCCCCAGCCACCGCACCCGGAGCACAAGTCCCGCCGGGCCGGCTGGTCCACCACCGCGGCACCCGCGCCCGGAGCACAAGTCCCGCCGGGCCCCCTGGTCCACCACGGCAGGCCCGCGCTCAGAGCCCACGTCCCGCCGGGCCACCTGGTCGACCCCCGCAGCCACCGCACCCGGAGCACAAGTCCCGCCGGGCCGGCTGGTCCACCACCGCGACCTCCGCGCCCGGAGCACAGGTCCCGCCGGGCCGGCTGGTCGACCCCCCCGGCCCTCGCCTTGAGGCTGAGTCCCGCCTGCACGGCTGATCCATCCACGCTGCCCTGGGCCCAGATGCTGATTCCAGGCAGGCCATCTGCTCGAACCCAGCGGCCCCACACCCAGAGGGTGAGTTCCGCCCGGCCGGCTGGTCGACCCCCGCGGCCCTGGACCGGAGGCTGAGTCCAGCCTGCACGGCTGATCCAACCACGCTGACCAGCGCCCGGAAGCTGAGGCCGGCCGTGCCGGCTGGTCTACACCCGTGGCCCGCGCCCGGAGGCGGAGTCCCGCCGGGCCCCCTGGTCGACCCCCGCGGCACCCGCGCCGGGAGCCTAGGTCCCGCGGGGCCATCTAGTCCACACACGCGGGCCCGGCGCCCAGAGCCCAAGTCCAGCCGGGCCACCTGGTCGACCCCGCAGCCACCGCACCCGGAGCACAAGTCCCGCCGGGCCGGCTGGTCCACCACCGCGGCACCCGCGCCAGGAGCACAAGTCCCGCCGGGCCGGCTGGTCCACCACCGCGACCTCCGCGCTCGGATCACAGGTCCCGCCGGGCCCCCTGGTCCACCCCGTCAGGCGCGCGCTCAGAGCCCACGTCCCGCCGCGCCACCTGGTCAACCCCGCGGGCCCGCGCCCGGAGCCCAAGTCCCGCCGGTCCACCTGGTCACCCCCGCAGCCACCGCACCCGGAGCACAAGTCCCGCCGGGCCCGCTGGTCCACCACCGCGACCTCCGCGCCCGGAGCACAGGTCCCGCCGGGCCGGCTGGTCGACCCCCCCGGCCCTCGCCTTGAGGCTGAGTCCCGCCTGCACGGCTGATCCATCCACGCTGCCCTGGGCCCAGATGCTGATTCCAGGCAGGCCATCTGCTCGAACCCATCGGCCCCACACACAGAGGGTGAGTTCCGCCCGGCCGGCTGGTCGACCCCCGGAGCCCGGGACCGGAGGCTGAGTCCCGCCTGCACGGCTGATCCAACCACGCTGACCAGCGCCCGGAGGCTGAGGCCGGCCGTGCCGGCTGGTCTACACCCGTGGCCCGCGCCCGGAGGCTGAGTCCCGCCGGGCCGCCTGGTCGACCCCCGCGGCACCCGCGCCCGGAGCCTAGGTCCCGCGGGGCCATCTAGTCCACACACGCGGGCCTGGCGCCCAGAGCCCAAGTCCCACCGGGCCACCTGGTCGACCCCGCAGCCACCGCACCCGGAGCACAAGTCCGGCCGGGCCGGCTGGTCCACCACCGCGGCACCCGCGCCCCGAGCACAAGACCCGCCGGGCCCCCTGGTCCACCCCGGCAGGCGCGCGCTCAGAGCCCACGACCCGCCGGGCCACCTGGTCGACCCCCGAAGCCCCCCGCGACCCGAGCCCAAGTCCCGCCGGTCCACCTGGTCAACCCCGCGGGCCCGCGCCCGGAGCCCAAGTCCCGCCGGTCCACCTGGTCACCCCCGCAGCCACCGCACCTGGAGCACAAGTCCCGCCGGGCCGGCTGGTCCACCACCGCGACCTCCGCGCCCGGAGCACAGGTCCCGCCGGGCCGGCTGGTCGACCCCCCCGGCCCTCGCCTTGAGGCTGAGTCCCGCCTGCACGGCTGATCCATCCACGCTGCCCTGGGCCCAGATGCTGATTCCAGGCAGGCCATCTGCTCGAACACAGCGGCCCCACACCCAGAGGGTGAGTTCCGCCCGGCCGGCTGGTCGACCCCCGCGGCCTGGGACCGGAGGCTGAGTCCCGCCTGCACGGCTGATCCAACCACGCTGATCAGCGCCCGGAGGCTGAGGCCGGCCGTGCCGGCTGGTCTACACCCGTGGCCCGCCCCCGGAGGCTGAGTCCCGCCGGGCCGCCTGGTCGACCCCCGCGGCACCCGCGCCCGGAGCCTAAGTCCCGCGGGGCCATCTAGTCCACACACGCGGGCCCGGCGCCCAGAGCCCAAGTCCCGCCGGGCCACCTGGTCGACCCCGCAGCCACCGCACCCGGAGCACAAGTCGGGCCGGGCCGGCTGGTCCAGCACCGCGGCACCCGCGCCCGGAGCACAAGAACCGCCCGGCCCCCTGGTCCACCACGGCAGGCGCGCGCTCAGAGCCCACGTCCCGACGGGCCACCTGGTCGACCCCCGCAGCCCCCGCGCCCCGAGCCCAAGTCCCGCCGGTCCACCTGGTCACCCCCGCAGCCACCGCACCCGGAGCACAAGTCCCGCCGGGCCGGCTGGTCCACCACCGCGACCTCCGCGCCCGGAGCACAGGTCCCGCCGGGCCGGCTGGTCGACCCCCCCGGCCCTCGCCTTGAGGCTGAGTCCCGCCTGCACGCCTGATACATGCACGCTGCACTGGGCCCAGATGCTGATTCCAGGCAGGCCATCTGCTCGAACCCAGCGGCCCCACACCCAGAGGGTGAGTTCCGCCCGGCCGGCTGGTCGACCCCCGCGGCCCGTGACCGGAGGCTGAGTCCCGCCTGCACGGCTGATCCAACCACGCTGACCAGCGCCCGGAGGCTGAGGCCGGCGGTGCCGGCTGGTCTACACCCGTGGCCCGCGCCCGGAGGCTGAGTCCCGCCGGGCCGCCTGGTCGAACCCCGCGTCCAGGAGCGTCTGCGGTCGGCGTCCGTGTAGCGTCGTCCCATCGCCCGACACGGCCCGCCTCGGGGTCGGCAGCTCCGGAACGTCCACGTGCCAACCACCTCAGGCGTTCCCCCACGAACGACCAGGGCCGTCGTTCGTTCGGTCCGTCCGTCCCCGCGGGCACCCGCGCGTGCTGGTCGACCCGTTCGGGCGCCCACACCGCCCTAGTAGTCCTGCAGGTGCAACCTCGGGCCCAGAGGCCGGGCACCGACACGCCGGCGCCACCGGCACGATCCCGCAAGCACCGCAGGCCTGCTGGAAGTCCAGCACGTGCGACGCGGCCAAATCGCGTCCCTCGTGGCTCCTGAAGGGACGAACGATATACAAACGGCCGCCAGGTGGCGCCCGACAACCGTCGCCAGCGTCAGCGGGACGAGGCCGCATCTCCCGGCGTCCAGGGAGACCCGCCGCCCGGCCGGAGCGCCGGTGCCGTCCCGGCACACCACGTCCGCCTCGGAGCTCCCGGCCTCCACGGCGCGACCGCGGCAGCGGTAGGGGGACTGGGAAAGAAGACCTTGGGCTCTCGGGCCGCGGCGGCCGGGTGACTGGCACGCGACAGAATTTCCCCAGAGTCGCCGGCGGGAGGGCGGGCGGGCGCCACCGGACCAGAGCGAGCTTCCACCCCCACGACCGTCTCCACCCCGATACCCTCGAAGCCGCCGCCGCCGCCGACAGAACGCAACCCACGAGGCGTCGGGAAGGGGCGGCAAGCGCCGCGGCGATGGCACGGGACCCGCGCCCCAGTCTAGGCGCGCGCCGGGGTGCGGGAACGCCTTGCTCCTAAGTCCCTCCAGGCCAGATGGTCGACCCCCGCAGCCCCGCGCCAGGAGGCGGAGTACCGCCGAGCTGCCTCTTCGAGCCTCACAGCCCAGTGTCCTCAGGCTGAGTCCGACCGTGCTGGCTGGTCGACCGCCGCGACCCCGAGCCCGGAGGCGGAGTCCCGCCGGGCCACCTGGTCCACGATAGCCAACCCCGCGCCCGGAGCACAGGTCCCGCCGGGCCGGCTGGTCGACCCCCCCGGCCCTCGCCTTGAGGCTGAGTCCAGCCTGCACGGCTGATCCATCCACGCTGCCCTGGGCCCAGATGCTGATTCCAGGCAGGCCATCTGCTCGAACCCAGCGGCCCCACACCCAGAGGGTGAGTTCCGCCCGGCCGGCTGGTCGACCCCCGTGGCCCGGGACCGGAGGCTGAGTCCCGCCTGCACGGCTGATCCAACCACGCTGACCAGCGCCCGGAGGCTGAGGCCGGCCGTGCCGGCTGGTCTACACCCGTGGCCCGCGCCCGGAGGCTGAGTCCCACCGGGCCGCCTGGTCGACCCCCGCGGCACCCGCGCCCGGAGCCTAGGTCCCGCGGGGCCATCTAGTCCACACACGCGGGCCCGGCGCCCAGAGCCCAAGTCCCGCCGGGCCACCTGGTCGACCCCCAGCCACCGCACCCGGAGCACAAGTCCCGCCGGGCCGGCTGGTCCACCAACGCGGCACCCGCGCCCGGAGCACAAGTCCCGCCGGGCCCCCTGGTCCACCACGGCAGGCGCGCACTCAGAGCCCACGTCCCGCCGGGCCACCTGGTCGACCCCCGCAGCCCCCGCGCCCCGAGCCCAAGTCCCGCGGGTCTACCTGGTCACCCCCGCAGCCCTCACCCGGAGCACAAGTCCCGCCGGGCCGGCTGGTCCACCACCGCGACCTCCGCGCCCGGATCACAGGTCCCGCCGGGCCCCCTGGTCCACCCCGTCAGGCGCGCGCTCAGAGCCCACGTCCCGCCGGGCCACCTGGTCAACCCCGCGGGCCCGCGCCCGGAGCCCAAGTCCCGCCGGTCCACCTGGTCACCCCCGCAGCCACCGCACCCGGAGCACAAGTCCCGCCGGGCCCGCTGGTCCACCACCGCGACCTCCGCGCCCGGAGCACAGGTCCCGCCGGGCCGGCTGTTCGACCCCCCAGGCCCTCGCCTTGAGGCTGAGTCCCGCCTGCACGGCTGATACATCCACGCTGCCCTGGGCCCAGATGCTGATTCCAGGCAGGCCATCTGCTCGAA
Organism: Desmodus rotundus; assembly: GCF_022682495.2. NCBI lineage: Eukaryota > Metazoa > Chordata > Mammalia > Chiroptera > Phyllostomidae > Desmodus > Desmodus rotundus. Next base: position 19,564 of record NW_026527532.1, read on the forward strand.
CCCAGCGGCCCCACACCCAGAGGGTGAGTTCCGCCCGGCCGGCTGGTCGACCCCCGGAGCCCGGGCCCGGAGGCTGAGTCCCGCCTGCACGGCTGATCCAACCACGCTGACCAGCGCCCGTAGGCTGAGGCCGGCCGTGACGGCTGGTCTACACCCGTGGCACGCGCCCGGAGGCTGAGTCCCACCGGGCCGCCTGGTCGACCCACGCGGCACCCGCGCCCGGAGCACAAGTCCCGCCGGTCCACCTGGTCACCCCCGCAGCCACCGCACCCGGAGCACAAGTCCCGCCGGGCCGGCTGGTCCACCACCGCGGCACCCGCGCCCGGAGCACAAGTCCCGCCGGGCCCCCTGGTCCACCACGGCAGGCGCGCACTCAGAGCCCACGTCCCTCCGGGCCACCTGGTCGACCCCCGCAGCCACCGCACCCGGAGCACAAGTCCCGCCGGGCCGGCTGGTCCACCACCGCGACCTCCGCGCCCGGAGCACAGGTCCCGCCGGGCCGGCTGGTCGACCCCCGCGGCTCGGGACCGGAGGCTGAGTCCCGCCTGCACGGCTGATACAACCACGCTGACCAGCGCCCGGAGGCTGAGGCCGGCCGTGCCGGCTGGTCTACACCCGTGGCCCGCGCCCAGAGGCTGAGTCCCGCCGGGCCGCCTGGTCGACCCCGGCGGCACCCGCGCCCGGAGCCTAGGTCCCGCGGGGCCATCTAGTCCACACACGCGGGCCCGGCGCCCAGAGCCCAAGTCCCGCCGGGCCACCTGGTCGACCCCGCAGCCACCGCACCCGGAGCACAAGTCCGGCCGGGCCGGCTGGTCCACCACCGCGGCACCCGCGCCCGGAGCACAAGACCCGCCGGGTCCCCTGGTCCACCCTGGCAGGCGCGCGCTGAGAGCCCACGTCCCGCCGGGCCACCTGGTCGACCCCCGCAGCCCCCGCGCCCCGAGCCCAAGTCCCGCCGGTCCACCTGGTCAACCCCGCGGGCCCGCGCCCGGAGCCCAAGTCCCTCCGGTCCACCTGGTCACCCCCGCAGCCACCGCACCCGGAGCACAAGTCCGGCCGGGCCGCCTGGTCGACCCCCGCGGCACCCGCGCCCGGAGCCTAGGTCCCGCGGGGCCATCTAGTCCACACACGCGGGCCTGGCGCCCAGAGCCCAAGTCCCGCCGGGCCACCTGGTCGACCCCCGCAGCCACCGCACCCGGAGCACAAGTCCCGCCGGGCCGGCTGGTCCACCACCGCGACCTCCGCGCCCGGAGCATAGGTCCCGCCGGGCCGGCTGGTCGACCCCCGCAGCCCCCCGCGACCCGAGTCCAAGTCCCGCCGGTCCACCTGGTCAACCCCGCGGGCCCGCGCCCGGAGCCCAAGTCCCGCCGGTCCACCTGGTCACCCCCGCAGCCACCGCACCCGGAGCACAAGTCCCGCCGGGCCGGCTGGTCCACCACCGCGGCACCCGCGCCCGGAGCACAAGTCCCGCCGGGCCCCCTGGTCCACCACGGCAGGCGCGCGCTCAGAGCCCACGTCCCTCCGGGCCACCTGGTCGACCCCCGCAGCCACCGCACCCGGAGCACAAGTCCGGCCGGGCCGGCTTGTCCACCACCGCGACCTCCGCGCCCGGAGCACATGTCCCGCCGGGCCGGCTGGTCGACCCCCCCGGCCCTCGCCTTGAGGCTGAGTCCCGCCTGCACGGCTGATCCATCCACGCTGCTCTGGGCCCAGATGCTGATTCCAGGCAGGCCATCTGCTCGAACCCAGCGGCCCCACACCCAGAGGGTGAGTTCCGCCCGGCCGGCTGGTCGACCCCCGCGGCCCGGGACCGGAGGCTGAGTCCCGCCTGCACGGCTGATACAACCACGCTGACCAGCGCCCGGAGGCTGAGGCCGACCGTGCCGGCTGGTCTACACCCGTGGCCCGCGCCCAGAGGCTGAGTCCCGCCGGGCCGCCTGGTCGACCCCGGCGGCACCCGCGCCCGGAGCCTAGGTCCCGCGGGGCCATCTAGTCCACACACGCGGGCCCGGCGCCCAGAGCCCAAGTCCCGCCGGGCCACCTGGTCGACCCCGCAGCCACCGCACCCGGAGCACAAGTCCGGCCGGACCGGCTGGTCCACCACCGCGGCACCCGCGCCCGGAGCACAAGACCCGCCGGGTCCCCTGGTCCACCCTGGCAGGCGCGCGCTGAGAGCCCACGTCCCGCCGGGCCACCTGGTCGACCCCCGCAGCCCCCGCGCCCCGAGCCCAAGTCCCGCCGGTCCACCTGGTCAACCCCGCGGGCCCGCGCCCGGAGCCCAAGTCCCTCCGGGCCACCTGGTCACCCCCGCAGCCACCGCACCCGGAGCACAAGTCCGGCCGGGCCGCATGGTCGACCCCAGCGGCACCCGCGCCCGGAGCCTAGGTCCCGCGGGGCCATCTAGTCCACACACGCGGGCGCGGCGCCCAGAGCCCAAGTCCCGCCGGGCCACCTGGTCGACCCCCAGCCACCGCACCCGGAGCACAAGTCCCGCCGGGCCGGCTGGTCCACCACCGCGGCACCCGCGCCCGGAGCACAAGTCCCGCCGGGCCCCCTGGTCCACCACGGCAGGCCCGCGCTCAGAGCCCACGTCCCGCCGGGCCACCTGGTCGACCCCCGCAGCCACCGCACCCGGAGCACAAGTCCCGCCGGGCCGGCTGGTCCACCACCGCGACCTCCGCGCCCGGAGCACAGGTCCCGCCGGGCCGGCTGGTCGACCCCCCCGGCCCTCGCCTTGAGGCTGAGTCCCGCCTGCACGGCTGATCCATCCACGCTGCCCTGGGCCCAGATGCTGATTCCAGGCAGGCCATCTGCTCGAACCCAGCGGCCCCACACCCAGAGGGTGAGTTCCGCCCGGCCGGCTGGTCGACCCCCGCGGCCCGGGACCGGAGGCTGAGTCCAGCCTGCACGGCTGATCCAACCACGCTGACCAGCGCCCGGAAGCTGAGGCCGGCCGTGCCGGCTGGTCTACACCCGTGGCCCGCGCCCGGAGGCGGAGTCCCGCCGGGCCCCCTGGTCGACCCCCGCGGCACCCGCGCCGGGAGCCTAGGTCCCGCGGGGCCATCTAGTCCACACACGCGGGCCCGGCGCCCAGAGCCCAAGTCCAGCCGGGCCACCTGGTCGACCCCGCAGCCACCGCACCCGGAGCACAAGTCCCGCCGGGCCGGCTGGTCCACCACCGCGGCACCCGCGCCAGGAGCACAAGTCCCGCCGGGCCGGCTGGTCCACCACCGCGACCTCCGCGCTCGGATCACAGGTCCCGCCGGGCCCCCTGGTCCACCCCGTCAGGCGCGCGCTCAGAGCCCACGTCCCGCCGGGCCACCTGGTCAACCCCGCGGGCCCGCGCCCGGAGCCCAAGTCCCGCCGGTCCACCTGGTCACCCCCGCAGCCACCGCACCCGGAGCACAAGTCCCGCCGGGCCCGCTGGTCCACCACCGCGACCTCCGCGCCCGGAGCACAGGTCCCGCCGGGCCGGCTGGTCGACCCCCCCGGCCCTCGCCTTGAGGCTGAGTCCCGCCTGCACGGCTGATCCATCCACGCTGCCCTGGGCCCAGATGCTGATTCCAGGCAGGCCATCTGCTCGAACCCATCGGCCCCACACACAGAGGGTGAGTTCCGCCCGGCCGGCTGGTCGACCCCCGGAGCCCGGGACCGGAGGCTGAGTCCCGCCTGCACGGCTGATCCAACCACGCTGACCAGCGCCCGGAGGCTGAGGCCGGCCGTGCCGGCTGGTCTACACCCGTGGCCCGCGCCCGGAGGCTGAGTCCCGCCGGGCCGCCTGGTCGACCCCCGCGGCACCCGCGCCCGGAGCCTAGGTCCCGCGGGGCCATCTAGTCCACACACGCGGGCCTGGCGCCCAGAGCCCAAGTCCCACCGGGCCACCTGGTCGACCCCGCAGCCACCGCACCCGGAGCACAAGTCCGGCCGGGCCGGCTGGTCCACCACCGCGGCACCCGCGCCCCGAGCACAAGACCCGCCGGGCCCCCTGGTCCACCCCGGCAGGCGCGCGCTCAGAGCCCACGACCCGCCGGGCCACCTGGTCGACCCCCGAAGCCCCCCACGACCCGAGCCCAAGTCCCGCCGGTCCACCTGGTCAACCCCGCGGGCCCGCGCCCGGAGCCCAAGTCCCGCCGGTCCACCTGGTCACCCCCGCAGCCACCGCACCTGGAGCACAAGTCCCGCCGGGCCGGCTGGTCCACCACCGCGACCTCCGCGCCCGGAGCACAGGTCCCGCCGGGCCGGCTGGTCGACCCCCCCGGCCCTCGCCTTGAGGCTGAGTCCCGCCTGCACGGCTGATCCATCCACGCTGCCCTGGGCCCAGATGCTGATTCCAGGCAGGCCATCTGCTCGAACCCAGCGGCCCCACACCCAGAGGGTGAGTTCCGCCCGGCCGGCTGGTCGACCCCCGCGGCCTGGGACCGGAGGCTGAGTCCCGCCTGCACGGCTGATCCAACCACGCTGATCAGCGCCCGGAGGCTGAGGCCGGCCGTGCCGGCTGGTCTACACCCGTGGCCCGCCCCCGGAGGCTGAGTCCCGCCGGGCCGCCTGGTCGACCCCCGCGGCACCCGCGCCCGGAGCCTAAGTCCCGCGGGGCCATCTAGTCCACACACGCGGGCCCGGCGCCCAGAGCCCAAGTCCCGCCGGGCCACCTGGTCGACCCCGCAGCCACCGCACCCGGAGCACAAGTCGGGCCGGGCCGGCTGGTCCAGCACCGCGGCACCCGCGCCCGGAGCACAAGACCCGCCGGGTCCCCTGGTCCACCCTGGCAGGCGCGCGCTGAGAGCCCACGTCCCGCCGGGCCACCTGGTCGACCCCCGCAGCCCCCCGCGACCCGAGCCCAAGTCCCGCCGGTCCACCTGGTCAACCCCGCGGGCCCGCGCCCGGAGCCCAAGTCCCGCCGGTCCACCTGGTCACCCCCGCAGCGACCACACCTGGAGCACAAGTCCCGCCGGGCCGGCTGGTCCACCAACGCGACCTCCGCGCCCGGAGCACAGGTCCCGACGGGCCGGCTGGTCGACCCCCCCGGCCCTCGCCTTGAGGCTGAGTCCCGCCTGCACGGCTGATCCAACCACGCTGACCAGCGCCCGTAGGCTGAGGCCGGCCGTGACGGCTGGTCTACACCCGTGGCCCGCGCCCGGAGGCTGAGTCCCACCGGGCCGCCTGGTCGACCCCCGCGGCACCCGCGCCCGGAACACAAGTCCCGCCGTTCCACCTGGTCACCCCCGCAGCCACCGCACCCGGAGCACAAGTCCCGCCGGGCCGGCTGGTCCACCACCGCGGCACCCGCGCCCGGAGCACAAGTCCCGCCGGGCCCCCTGGTCCACCACGGCAGGCGCGCGCTCAGAGCCCACGTCCCTCCGGGCCACCTGGTCGACCCCCGCAGCCACCGCACCCGGAGCACAAGTCCCGCCGGGCCGGCTGGTCCACCACCGCGACCTCCGCGCCCGGAGCACAGGTCCCGCCGGGCCGGCTGGTCGACCCCCCCGGCCCTCGCCTTGAGGCTGAGTCCCGCCTGCACGGCTGATCCATCCACGCTGCTCTGGGCCCAGATGCTGATTCCAGGCAGGCCATCTGCTCGAACCCAGCGGCCCCACACCCAGAGGGTGAGTTCCGCCCGGCCGGCTGGTCGACCCCCGCGGCCCGGGACCGGAGGCTGAGTCCCGCCTGCACGGCTGATACAACCACGCTGACCAGCGCCCGGAGGCTGAGGCCGGCCGTGCCGGCTGGTCTACACCCGTGGCCCGCGCCCAGAGGCTGAGTCCCGCCGGGCCGCCTGGTCGACCCCGGCGGCACCCGCGCCCGGAGCCTAGGTCCCGCGGGGCCATCTAGTCCACACACGCGGGCCCGGCGCCCAGAGCCCAAGTCCCGCCGGGCCACCTGGTCGACCCCGCAGCCACCGCACCCGGAGCACAAGTCCGGCCGGGCCGGCTGGTCCACCACCGCGGCACCCGCGCCCGGAGCACAAGACCCGCCGGGTCCCCTGGTCCACCCTGGCAGGCGCGCGCTGAGAGCCCACGTCCCGCCGGGCCACCTGGTCGACCCCCGCAGCCCCCGCGCCCCGAGCCCAAGTCCCGCCGGTCCACCTGGTCAACCCCGCGGGCCCGCGCCCGGAGCCCAAGTCCCTCCGGTCCACCTGGTCACCCCCGCAGCCACCGCACCCGGAGCACAAGTCCGGCCGGGCCGCCTGGTCGACCCCCGCGGCACCCGCGCCCGGAGCCTATGTCCCGCGGGGCCATCTAGTCCACACACGCGGGCCTGGCGCCCAGAGCCCAAGTCCCGCCGGGCCACCTGGTCGACCCCCAGCCACCGCACCCGGAGCACAAGTCCCGCCGGGCCGGCTGGTCCACCACCGCGGCACCCGCGCCCGGAGCACAAGTCCCGCCGGGCCCCCTGGTCCATCACGGCAGGCCCGCGCTCAGAGCCCACGTCCCGCCGGGCCACCTGGTCGACCCCCGCAGCCACCGCACCCGGAGCACAAGTCCCGCCGGGCCCGCTGGTCCACCACAGCGACCTCCGCGCCCGGAGCACAGGTCCCGCCGGGCCGGCTGGTCGACCCCCCCGGCCCTCGCCTTGAGGCTGAGTCCCGCCTGCACGGCTGATCCATCCACGCTGCCCTGGGCCCAGATGCTGATTCCAGGCAGGCCATCTGCTCGAACCCAGCGGCCCCACACCCAGAGGGTGAGTTCCGCCCGGCCGGCTGGTCGACCCCCGCGGCCCGGGACCGGAGGCTGAGTCCAGCCTGCACGGCTGACCCAACCACGCTGACCAGCGCCCGGAGGCTGAGGCCGGCCGTGCCGGCTGGTCTACACCCGTGGCCCGCGCCCGGAGGCGGAGTCCCGCCGGGCCCCCTGGTCGACCCCCGCGGCACCCGCGCCCGGAGCCTAGGTCCCGCGGGGCCATCTAGTCCACATACGCGGGCCTGGCGCCCAGAGCCGAAGTCCCGCCGGGCCACCTGGTCGACCCCCAGCCACCGCACCCGGAGAACAAGTCCCTCCGGGCCGGCTGGTCCACCACCGCGGCACCCGCGCCCGGAGCACAAGTCCCGCCGGGCCCCCTGGTCCACCACGGCAGGCCCGCGCTCAGAGCCCACGTCCCGCCGGGCCACCTGGTCGACCCCCGCAGCCACCGCACCCGGAGCACAAGTCCCGCCGGGCCGGCTGGTCCACCACCGCGACCTCCGCGCCCGAAGCACAGGTCCCGCCGGGCCGGCTGGTCGACCCCCCCGGCCCTCGCCTTGAGGCTGAGTCCCGCCTGCACGGCTGATCCATCCACGCTGCCCTGGGCCCAGATGCTGATTCCAGGCAGGCCATCTGCTCGAACCCAGCGGCCCCACACCCAGAGGGTGAGTTCCGCCCGGCCGGCTGGTCGACCCCCTCGGCCCGGGACCGGAGGCTGAGTCCAGCCTGCACGGCTGATCCAACCACGCTGACCAGCGCCCGGAGGCTGAGGCCGGCGGTGCCGGCTGGTCTACACCCGTGGCCCGCGCCCGGAGGCTGAGTCCCGCCGGGCCGCCTGGTCGAACCCCGCGTCCAGGAGCGTCTGCGGTCGGCGTCCGTGTAGCGTCGTCCCATCGCCCGACACGGCCCGCCTCGGGGTCGGCAGCTCCGGAACGTCCACGTGCCAACCACCTCAGGCGTTCCCCCACGAACGACCAGGGCCGTCGTTCGTTCGGTCCGTCCGTCCCCGCGGGCACCCGCGCGTGCTGGTCGACCCGTTCGGGCGCCCACACCGCCCTAGTAGTCCTGCAGGTGCAACCTCGGGCCCAGAGGCCGGGCACCGACACGCCGGCGCCACCGGCACGATCCCGCAAGCACCGCAGGCCTGCTGGAAGTCCAGCACGTGCGACGCGGCCAAATCGCGTCCCTCGTGGCTCCTGAAGGGACGAACGATATACAAACGGCCGCCAGGTGGCGCCCGACAACCGTCGCCAGCGTCAGCGGGACGAGGCCGCATCTCCCGGCGTCCAGGGAGACCCGCCGCCCGGCCGGAGCGCCGGTGCCGTCCCGGCACACCACGTCCGCCTCGGAGCTCCCGGCCTCCACGGCGCGACCGCGGCAGCGGTAGGGGGACTGGGAAAGAAGACCTTGGGCTCTCGGGCCGCGGCGGCCGGGTGACTGGCACGCGACAGAATTTCCCCAGAGTCGCCGGCGGGAGGGCGGGCGGGCGCCACCGGACCAGAGCGAGCTTCCACCCCCACGACCGTCTCCACCCCGATACCCTCGAAGCCGCCGCCGCCGCCGACAGAACGCAACCCACGAGGCGTCGGGAAGGGGCGGCAAGCGCCGCGGCGATGGCACGGGACCCGCGCCCCAGTCTAGGCGCGCGCCGGGGTGCGGGAACGCCTTGCTCCTAAGTCCCTCCAGGCCAGATGGTCGACCCCCGCAGCCCCGCGCCAGGAGGCGGAGTACCGCCGAGCTGCCTCTTCGAGCCTCACAGCCCAGTGTCCTCAGGCTGAGTCCGACCGTGCTGGCTGGTCGACCGCCGCGACCCCGAGCCCGGAGGCGGAGTCCCGCCGGGCCACCTGGTCCACGATAGCCAACCCCGCGCCCGGAGCACAGGTCCCGCCGGGCCGGCTGGTCGACCCCCCCGGCCCTCGCCTTGAGGCTGAGTCCAGCCTGCACGGCTGATCCATCCACGCTGCCCTGGGCCCAGATGCTGATTCCAGGCAGGCCATCTGCTCGAACCCAGCGGCCCCACACCCAGAGGGTGAGTTCCGCCCGGCCGGCTGGTCGACCCCCGTGGCCCGGGACCGGAGGCTGAGTCCCGCCTGCACGGCTGATCCAACCACGCTGACCAGCGCCCGGAGGCTGAGGCCGGCCGTGCCGGCTGGTCTACACCCGTGGCCCGCGCCCGGAGGCTGAGTCCCACCGGGCCGCCTGGTCGACCCCGGCGGCACCCGCGCCCGGAGCCTAGGTCCCGCGGGGCCATCTAGTCCACACACGCGGGCCCGGCGCCCAGAGCCCAAGTCCCGCCGGGCCACCTGGTCGACCCCCAGCCACCGCACCCGGAGCACAAGTCCCGCCGGGCCGGCTGGTCCACCAACGCGGCACCCGCGCCCGGAGCACAAGTCCCGCCGGGCCCCCTGGTCCACCACGGCAGGCGCGCACTCAGAGCCCACGTCCCGCCGGGCCACCTGGTCGACCCCCGCAGCCCCCGCGCCCCGAGCCCAAGTCCCGCGGGTCTACCTGGTCACCCCCGCAGCCCTCACCCGGAGCACAAGTCCCGCCGGGCCGGCTGGTCCACCACCGCGACCTCCGCGCCCGGATCACAGGTCCCGCCGGGCCCCCTGGTCCACCCCGTCAGGCGCGCGCTCAGAGCCCACGTCCCGCCGGGCCACCTGGTCAACCCCGCGGGCCCGCGCCCGGAGCCCAAGTCCCGCCGGTCCACCTGGTCACCCCCGCAGCCACCGCACCCGGAGCACAAGTCCCGCCGGGCCCGCTGGTCCACCACCGCGACCTCCGCGCCCGGAGCACAGGTCCCGCCGGGCCGGCTGTTCGACCCCCCCGGCCCTCGCCTTGAGGCTGAGTCCCGCCTGCACGGCTGATCCATCCACGCTGCCCTGGGCCCAGATGCTGATTCCAGGCAGGCCATCTGCTCGAACCCAGCGGCCCCACACCCAGAGGGTGAGTTCCGCCCGGCCGGCTGGTCGACCCCCGGAGCCAGGGCCCGGAGGCTGAGTCCCGCCTGCACGGCTGATCCAACCACGCTGACCAGCGCCCGTAGGCTGAGGCCGGCCGTGACGGCTGGTCTACACCCGTGGCCCGCGCCCGGAGGCTGAGTCCCACCGGGCCGCCTGGTCGACCCACGCGGCACCCGCGCCCGGAGCACAAGTCCCGCCGGTCCACCTGGTCACCCCCGCAGCCACCGCACCCGGAGCACAAGTCCCGCCGGGCCGGCTGGTCCACCACCGCGGCACCCGCGCCCGGAGCACAAGTCCCGCCGGGCCCCCTGGTCCACCACGGCAGGCGCGCACTCAGAGCCCACGTCCCTCCGGGCCACCTGGTCGACCCCCGCAGCCACCGCACCCGGAGCACAAGTCCCGCCGGGCCGGCTGGTCCACCACCGCGACCTCCGCGCCCGGAGCACAGGTCCCGCCGGGCCGGCTGGTCGACCCCCCCGGCCCTCGCCTTGAGGCTGAGTCCCGCCTGCACGGCTGATCCATCCACGCTGCTCTGGGCCCAGATGCTGATTCCAGGCAGGCCATCTGCTCGAACCCAGCGGCCCCCCACCCAGAGGGTGAGTTCCGCCCGGCCGGCTGGTCGACCCCCGCGGCCCGGGACCGGAGGATGAGTCCCGCCTGCACGGCTGATACAACCACGCTGACCAGCGCCCGGAGGCTGAGGCCGGCCGTGCCGGCTGGTCTACACCCGTGGCCCGCGCCCAGAGGCTGAGTCCCGCCGGGCCGCCTGGTCAC